>NC_134691.1:238763763-238833763 GCF_050947455.1 Rhinoderma darwinii
GATTGCAATTCAAAATCTTCTAGGGAGCTACAGTCATGACGAACCCTCATGAACTGACCCCTAGGGATTCCTCGGGAATATTATAAATTAGATTCTAATTTCTAACATTTCCATGTGCTGGTCACTAGAGGGAGCAATTCCCCAAATTCCAGCATTGGCATGTGGTAAAGCAACCTCATTGCTTTATGCTGCAAAATTGGAGAAGACACACTCGCTCTAGTGTGCTAAATTAATCCCCCTCCTTTATCCTGGCTAGTGCCAGGAGAAAGGAGGGGGGTTGAATGTTCAAACCTCCTACACTGTGTGCCGCCATTTTTTGAGCGAATGCAGTGTAGTAGGCTTACATACAGTGGTAATCACACTGTAAAACACGAACATACACAAACATAACTTACCTGCTCCTGCCGCCGCTCCCTCCGCTCCTAGTCCTTGCTTCTGAACACATTTCCGGAAGCCGTGACCGGAAGTAGTCATCTTACTGTCCGGCCGCGGCTTCCGGTCCACAAGAAAATGGAAGACCTTCCTTTTGGACTGTGGATATGCGCCGTTCCCACACAGACGGCGTACACCATAGTGAATGGAATGGCTCCCGTTCGCATTCTCTATGGGGATGTATTTCTCTGTATGTGTCGTTAATCGAAAAAAATCGAAAAAAATGGCAGCCTCCATAGTGAAGTAAAAGTTAGAAAAAAGTAAAACACAAACACACAAATAAATAAAATGTATTTTAATAACACACTAAAATCAAATTGATATATAAAAAAAAAATTCCGCGACACCTGTCCTTTAAAAGGATAAGGGTGGCAACTATCCCATTGTAGGAAACCATTCGTGGCTGTTTCTTTACAATACACTTTAGTTCAAATAGTGCCTTCCCTTGTTTTCATAATCTTCAGATCTAGGAAGGATAGCGAAAGGTTACTAATTTCACTAGTGAACCTCAGTCCCAAGTCATTTTGTTTAGTGCTGACGTAAAGGCATCAAACTCCTGGATAGACAAATTCTAGAGTAGCAATACATCATCAATGTATCTAATCCAAAGACTCACTGATGATGTCCATTTTTAGAATTGGTCTCCAAAGACCACAGTCTTCTCTCACCAGCCGAGGTACAGGTTGGGGTAAGTTGGGGCTGCTGGACTCCCCATTGCCGTACCCCATTGCTGATGGAAAATTCGGTCTTTGAAGACAAACATGTTCCTTTCCAGCACAACACGTAATAATCGCAAAACAAAGTCATTGTGAGCCATATATTGGGTACCTCGTCACCTGAGGAAATAGCCCACTGCTTGGCAGCCAAGCCCATGTGGTATTGAGGAGTACAATGCCTCCACGTGTAAGCTTGCCAGCATGGTGCCTCGCTCCAGTGTGATACCATCAATTTGCTTAAGTACGTCCATTGTATCACGGACAAAAGATGTCAGACTAAGAACGAATGGACGCAAGACTACATCTATATATGTACTCACATTGCGATATGCCAACACTTACTATGGGGAAATAGCTCTGAACCTTTCACCTCCCCATACATGTGCAGCATGTAATGAGGAGGGCTGAACAAACCCTGCGGCACTTTACATTTTTTTTCTACCTCCCTCCGTTATTAAGATATCGGCACCGTTATATTTGGCGCCGATATTTAAATAACCCCCTGAACTGTCAACGGGGCATGTACTGTACAGTGTTACAATAAGAGCGAGGAAAGAGTGTGTGTGCGCGTGCGCACACGTTCGCTCTCACTGTTCAGCTTTCAAGATTAGTCTGGCAAGGGGGCGTGTCACTGCTACGGACAGTGTAAGAGCTGTGGAGAGGAGAGCGTGCTCTCATCTCTTGCAAGAGATCAGTCTTGTATTGTCTGCCAAACTGGCAAGGGAGCGTGTCTCTGCTACGGAGTGTAAGCGCTTTCCAGCTCTTACACTGTCCGTAGCAGTGACACGCCCTCTTGCCAGTTCGGCAGACAAAGTACAAGACTGATCTCTCACAAGAGCTAAAGAGATGAGAGCACTCTCTCCTCTCCACAGCTCTTACACTGTCCGTAGCAGTGACACGACCCCTTGCCAGTTCGGCAGACAAAGTACAAGACTGATCTCTCACAAGAGCTAAAGAAATGAGAGCACGCATGCGCACTCTCCTCTCCACAGCTCTTACACTGTCCGTAGCAGTCACACGCCCCCTTGCCAGTTCGGCAGAAAACTGATCTTCAAAGCTGAAGAGAGAGAGCATGCACACACACTCTCTTTCCTCGCTCTTGCTGTGGCACTGTCCTTATCTGATTGGACAGTGTCACAGCAAAAGTAACACGCCCCCTTGCCAGTACACGCCCCGTTGACAGTTCAGGGGGTTATTTAAATATCGGGCGCCAAATACAACAGCACCAATATTTAAATAAACGGAGGTAGAAAAAAATGTAAAATGCCCCGGGGTTTGTGCAGCCCTCCCCATTACATGCTGCATTCAGCTGCACATGTATGGGAGGTGAAAGGCTCTCTTTAACCCCTTCCCGCCATGTACGTGAAGGAGATGAAGCTGGCTCAGGAGCCGAGCCAGCGACATCACCGCCGGGTGACAGCTGTATGTTACAGCTGGCACCCTGAGGTATCGGCCAGGACCGGAGCTAGCCTCCGATCCGACCGATTAACCCCTCACATGCTGCGTTCAATAGAGATCGCAGCATGTGAGGAGTTTATAGCAACGTGATCGCTGGGTTGCCGGTGGCTGCAAAGGCGATCGGAGGGCTGATACTTACCTCCCGGTCCGCCAGTAACGGAATCCTCCTATGCCTCGTCGTCGGCGGGGCCCAGGAGGCTTCCGGTGCCATCGGCAAGATGGCGCCGGCTCAGCTTCCGGCTCAGAAGGTGAGCCGGCGTCATCAGCAGTGGGTGTCCGCTGTATGTTACAGCGGACACCCCGATCTATCGGCAGGAACCGGAGCTAGCTCCGATTCCTGCCATTAACCCCTTCAATGCAGCGATTCAATGCAATCGCTGCATCAAAGTGGTTTGTATGTAATCGGCAGCCTTGCATTCGATGGCAAGGCTGGCGACTGCTACTATGGCAACAGGATGCCTAACAATGGCTTCCTATCTGCCATTACGTTAGCCGATTAGCCGATTAGGCCCCGCCCGGAGGCGGAGCCTGATAGGCTTGCTGTCAGTGAACAACTGACAGTTCTAATACATTGTACTACATAGGTAGTGCAATGTATTAGAACATCAAAAAAACTGTTGGACCTTCAAGTCCCCTAGTGGGACTAAAGAAAAGTGTAAATAAAAGTTGTAAAAAATACAATAAAAGTTTCAAATAATAACACAATCGCCCTTTTTCCCTTATAAAGTCATTTATTATTGAAAAAAATAATAAAGCCATACATATTTGGTATTGCTGCGACCGTAACGACCTTAACTATAAAAATATTATGTTATTTATTCCGCACAGTGAACGCCGTAAAAAAAATAACGAAAAAATACTGACATAATAGCTATTTTTTGGTCACTTTTTGAAATAAAAAGTGATCAAAAAGTCGCATGTAACCAAAAATGGTGTCTATAAAAACTAAAACTCGTCTCGCTAAAAACAAGCCCTCATACAGCTCCGTCAACTAAAAATTTAAACCGTTATGGCTCTCACAACTTGGCGACAGAAAAAATACATTCTCTTTACAAAAGTTATTTTATTGTGCAAAAAGTTGTAAAACATAAAAAGTGCTATAAATTAGGTATCACCGGAATCGGACTGACCTGCAGAATAAAGGTAACATGTAATTTATAACGCATGGTGAACGCTGTATAAAAATAACTAAAAAAATATGCCAGAATTGCTGTTTTTTGGTCACCTTGCCTTCCAAAAAAAAAGGATAACAAGTGATCAAAAAGTCGCATGTACCCCAAAATGGTACCAATAAAAACTACAGCTCATCACACACAAAAAAACAGCCCTCATACCACTACGTCTATGAAAAAATAAAATGAGTCAAGGCACCAAAAAGTTAGGAAATAAAAAATATGCAGTTGTGCCGGCCTGAGGGGAACATTTCTTCTGTTTCAAGTGGCGAATTATCAAGGCCCCTAAAATTAGGGAACCAGGAAGGGGAGGGCCCAAACATATCTGCTGGAAGTGAGGGTGCCCGTATTATACCAGGACAACACTACCCAGCAAAACTTCAAAGATGAGACCATAAGTTAAGACCATTTATTAGTGCGACACCGGCCTGTGCAGAAAGGATTGTGTCACAGCATAACACACATCTATGGATTATTTTATTGTTTTTTTTTACCCCACTATACCACCTGACTATGCCCCTTATATACTCCGCCCGCCTTACATGTACCCCCACATTATAAACGGAAACACCAGTAAGACTCCAAACAAAACTACTACAAGCAAAATCCACGCTCCAAAAGCCAAATGGCGCTACCTCCCTTCTGAACCCTACAGTGTGCCCAAACAGCAGTTTACTTCCACATATATGGCATCGCCATAACCAGGAGAACCCTTTTAACAAATTTTGGGGTGTGTGTCTCCAGTGGCACAAGCTGGGCGCCACATATTGGCATATCTATTGAAAAACCATTTTCACTCTGCAACATCGCGTGCACACCAATTTCTGCCAATCACCTGTGGGGTTAATACGCTTACAACACCCCTAGGTGAATACCTTGAGAGGTGTAGTTTCCAAAATGGTGTCACTTCTGGGGGGGATCCACTGTTTTGGTCCCACAGGGACTTTGCAAATGCGACATAGCGACCAGAAACCAATCAAGCAAAATCTGTACTCCAAAAGCCAAATAGCGCTCCTTCCCTTCTGAGCCCTACTCTGTGCCTAAACAGCAGTTTATGACCACATATGTGGTATTGCCGTACACAGGAGAAGTTGCTTTACAAGTGTTGGGGTGTGTTTTTTTTCATTTATTTGTTGAGAATATTAAACATTTTCAGCTAAAACTACGTCTTATTGAAGAAAAAGGATTTTTTTTATTTTCACTGCCCAATTCTAATAAAATCTATGAAACACCTGTGGGGTCAAAATGCTCACTACACCCCTAGATGAATTCCTCAAGGGCTGTAGTTTCGTGAATTGAGTCACTTTTGGGGAGTTTTCACTGTACTGGTACCTTAGGAGCTTTGCAAAAGTGACATGGTGTCAAGAAACCAATCCAGCAAAATCTGTGCTCCAAAAGCCAAACGGCACTCCTTCTCTTCTGATCCTTGCCGTATGCCCAAACAGCAGTTTATGACCACAAATGAGGTATTGCCGTACTCCAGAGAAGTTGCTTTACAAATGTTGGGGTTCTTTTATTCCTTTATTTGTTGAGAAAATGAAAAATGTTGAGCTAAAGCTACGTCTTATTGGAAAAAAAGGATATTTTTTATCTTCACTGCCCAATTCTAATAAAATCTATGAAACCCCTGTGGGTTCAAAATGCTCACTACAACCCTAGATGGATTCTTCAAGGGGTGTAGTTTCTTAAATGGAGTAACTTTTTTGGTGTTTTCACTGTTTTGGTCCCTTAGGGGCTTTGCAAATGCGACGTGGTCTCCGCAAACCATTCCTGCTAAATTTGAGCTCCAAAAGCCAAATGGCGCTCTTTCCCTTCTAAGCTCCGCTGTGTGTCCAAACAGCCGTTTGTGACCACATGCGGGGTATTGTTTTACTCGGGAGAAATTGCTTTACAAAAGTAGTGGTGCATTTCCTTGTGGAAATTAGAAAAAATTAGCTAAACCTACATTTTCTTTGAAAGAATGTAGATTTTCATTTTCACGGCCTAATTCCAATAATTTCTGCAAAAAACCTGCGGGGTCAAAATGCTCACTATACCCCTAGATCATTTCCTCAAGGGGTATAGTTTCCAAAATGGGGTCACTTTTGGGGGATTTCCACTGTTTTGGTGCCGCAAGAGCCTTTCAAACCAGACATGGATAAAAAGGAGGCCCCAAAATCCACTAGGTGTTCCTTTGTTTCTGAGGCCTGTGCTTCAGTCAATAAGTGCACTAGGGCCACATGTGGAGTATTTCTAAAAAGTGCAGATTCTGGGCAATAGATATTGAGTTGCGTTTCTCTGGTAAAACTTTCTGTGTTACAAAAAAAATAGATGAAAAATGAATTTCTGCAAAAAAAAAAAGAGATTTGAACATTTCACATCTACTTTGGCTTAATTCCTGTGAAACATCTAAAGGGTTAAGAAACCTTCTAAATGCTGTTTTGAATACTTTGAGGGGTGAAGTTTTTAAAATGGGGTAACTTATCGAGGGTTTCTAATATATAAGTCCCTAAAATCCACTTCACAACTGAACTGGCCCCTGTAAAAATAGCCTTTTGAAATTTTCTTGAAAATGTGAGAAATTGCTGCTAAAGTTCTAAGCCTTGTGATGTCATAGAAAAATAAAAGGATGTTCAAAAAAACGATGCCAATCTAAAGTAGACATATGGGTGATGTTAATTAGCAACAATTTTGTGTGGTATTACTATCTGTCTTACAAGCAGATACATATAAATTTAGAAAAATGCAAATTTTTGCAATTTTTCGCTAAATTTTGGTGTTTTTCACAATTAAATACTTAATGTATCGAGCAAATTTTGCCAGTAACATAAAGTCCAATGTGTCACGAGAAAACAATCTCAGAATCGCTTGGATAGGTAAAAGCATTCCGAGGTTATTACCACATAAAGTGAAACATGTCAGATTTGAAAAAAATTGGCTGTGTCCTGAAGGCCAAAACAGGTTGTCTTGAAGGGGTTAAGGAACATACTAAAAGGGTGTCTCAAAAAGTAACAGAGTCAATTTCACGCGGCAGTATTTTGGTAAGTATTATTTAGTATTTGGAGGCCAAAACCAGGGGTGGAATCTACACACAAAAAAAGTGTAATGGAAATATTTGTACCCCTTCTGAGCTTTGGACACTTCTGGATTTGGCTTCCAAACTCTAATGCAAAATACTGACCAATATACTGGCATGTGAAAGAGGCCTAACCTCCACTACTTTGTAATGTATACTCTGTAGCCATACGGTTTACATCAGTAGATTTTAGTGACTGAGGGGTGTGTAGAATGCGTAAATGAGTGTGTAAATTTTTTTCTTATACATGAGTCAGAATAGGCGGCTGCGGTCACTTAGGGTATGTTGACATCTGCGTTGGAGGCTCCGTTAGGGACCTCTGCCGCAGATCCGGCCGAGATTACAGGAACCAATAGCGCTGTAATGTCCGCGGTCGTAGACTCCTCTCAATCTTGCAGACATCTTCCTCCCCCGAGATGCCAGCACATGCGGCTGTCCTGCAGTGCCCACTAGGGTGCGTTTACATCAGAAAGGGATAATGGATATTAAAGAGGCTCTGTCACAACATTATAAGTGCCCTATCTCTTACATAATGTGATCGGCGCTGTAATGTAGATGACAGTGGTTTTTATTTTGCAAAACAATAAATTTTGACGGAGTTATGACCTATTTTAGATTTATGCGAATGACTTTCTTCAAATCAAAAATAGGTCATAACTCCGTCAAAATTTATCGTTTTTCAAAATAAAAAAACACTGCTGTGGTCTACATTACAATCACATTATGTAGGAGAGAGGGCACTTATAATGTGGTGACAGAGCCTCTTTAAGTTGCTCCTTATTCAACTGATTTACTGAAGTTTTTCTACACTTTTTCTGTACTGCAAAATAGTTCTCCTCCGGTAGGAGGAAGACTGTATTTCTAACGCTACCTACAGGTCGGACTACACTGTTAGTCATTGTACGACCCTTATAGATCATTGAAACATGATTGGGCCTTGAAACATAGTTACATAGTTACATAGTTAGTACGGCTGAAAAAAGACACATGTCCATCAAGTTCAACCAAGGGAAGGGAAAAGGGAAGGAAAAATTTCTACACATAGGAGCTAATATTTTTTTGTTCTAGGAAATTATCTAAGCCTTTTTTAAAGCCATCTACTGTCCCTGCTGTGACCAGCTCCTTCGGTAGGCTATTCCATAGATTCACAGTTCTCACTGTAAAGAAGCCTTGTCGCCTCTGCAGCTTGAACCTTTTTTTCTCCAGACGGAGGGAGTGCCCCCTTGTTTTTTGAGGGGGTTTTACAAGGAACAGGATTTCACCATATTTTTTGTATGTGCCATTAATATATTTATATAAGTTAATCATGTCCCCCCTTAGTCGTCTTTTTTCAAGGCTAAATAGGTTTAATTCTTTCAATCTTTCCTCATAACTTAAATTCTCCATGCCCCTAATTAGCTTCGTTGCTCTTCTTTGTATTTTTTCCAACTCCAGGGCATCCTTTCTATGAACTGGAGCCCAGAACTGAACTGCATATTCTAGATGAGGCCTCACTAATGCTTTGTAAAGTGGTAATATTACATCCCTGTCCCGCGAGTCCATGCCTCTTTTAATACACGACAATATCCTGCTGGCCTTTGAAGCAGCTGATTGACACTGCATGCTGTTATTGAGTTTATGATTTACAAGTACACCCAGATCCTTCTCAACAAGTGAATCCGCAAGTGTAGCTCCCCCTAGGACATATGATGCATGCAGGTTGTTGGTACCCAGGTGCATAACTTTACATTTATCTACATTAAACTTCATCTGCCAAGTGGACGCCCAAACACTTAGTTTGTTTAAATCTGCCTGTAATTCATGAACATCTTCCATAGACTGAACTATATTACATAGTTTGGTGTCATCTGCAAAAATAGAAATAGTGCTATTAATCCCATCCTCTATATCATTAATAAATAAGTTGAATAATAGTGGTCCCAGCACTGAACCCTGGGGTACACCACTTATAACTGGGGACCATTCAGAGTAGGAATCATTGACCACAACTCTCTGGATACGGTCCTTGAGCCAATTCTCAATCCAATTACAAACTATATTTTCTAAACCTATAGTCCTTAATTTACCCATTAGGCGTCTAAGGGGGACAGTGTCAAATGCCTTTGCAAAGTCCAAAAACACTAAATCCACAGCGGCCCCTCTGTCTAGACTTCTGCTCACCTCTTCATAAAAACAGATTAGGTTAGTTTGACAACTTCTGTCCTTAGTAAAACCGTGCTGGCTGTCACTTATAATGCTATTTATTGTCACATAATCCTGTATATAGTCCCTCAATAGCCCCTCAAACATTTTCCCCACGATGGATGTTAAGCTTACTGGTCTATAATTACCTGGGGAAGACCTAGAGTCCTTTTTGAAAATAGGCACCACATTTGCCCTGCGCCAGTCCCTTGGCACTATACCAGTCACTAGAGATTCTCTGAATATTATGAAAAGGGGGACAGAAATAACTGAACTAAGCTCTTTAAGAATTCTAGGGTGTAACCCATCTGGTCCCGGGGCCTTGTGCACATTTATTTTATTTAATTTAGCTTGGACCATCTCTACATTCATCCAATTCAGTATATCAACTGATATATTAACAGCACTGGGACCAGCTACATCAGTTGCTCTTTCTTCAGTTGTATATACAGAGCTAAAGAACCCATTTAGTAACTCTGCCTTCTCTTGATCCCCTGTGATCAACTCCCCATTACCATTATCTAGGGGTCCTACATGTTCAGACCTTGGCTTTTTAGCATTTATATACTTGAAGAATTTTTGGGGATTTGTTTTACTATCCTTGGCCACCTGCCTTTCATTTTGTATTTTTGCTAATTTTATTACATTTTTACAGATTTTATTAAGCTCTTTATATTTTACAAAGGCTACAGCTGTACCCTCAGATTTGTATTTTTTAAATGCCCTTTTTTTGTCATGTATTGCCCCTTTCACAGAAGGTGTAAGCCATGTGGGGTTTAATTTGAGTCGTTTATACTTGTTACCTATAGGAATAAATTTTGCACTATAATAACTCAAAGTAGATTTGAAAATCTCCCATTTATCATTTGTTCCATTATTTGACATTAGTTCTTCCCAGTCCATATCCTGAATTGCAGCCCTCATCCTGGGGAAATTGGCTTTCTTAAAATTAAATGTTTTTGCCCTCCCAGCCTGCGTTTGTTTTTTACAGTATAGGTAAAATGTAACTATATTATGATCACTGTTACCGAGGTTTTCACGAACATTGACATTCCCAACAAGATCTGCATTATTAGAAATGACCAGATCCAACAGAGCTTCACCTCTAGTCGGGTCTTCCACAAACTGGCCCATAAAATTTTCCTGCAACAGGTTGAGGAAATGTCTCCCCTTTGCAGTTGAAGCCGAACCATGACACCAATTAATATCCCGGAAATTAAAATCTCCCATTATCACTACAGTACCCGCCTGTGCAGCCTGCTCTATCTGTTTATATAGCTGAACATCCATCTCCTCAGTTATATTGGGGGGTCTATAGATTACACCAAAAGTAATTTTTTCAGTGTTTACATCCCTTTCTAGTTCCACCCACAAGGTTTCAACCTCCTCACAGTCTTCACCCACTATTGTCTGTTTCACACTCGCCTTCATATCATTTCTCACATACAGACATACACCACCACCTTTCCTATTTGTCCTGTCTTTCCCAAAAAGTGTAAAACCCTGTAGATTTACAGCCCAGTCATGTGAAGAGTCCAGCCATGTTTCAGCAACACCAACTATATCTATATTTTCTTCCAGTATCAAGGCCTCCAGCTCCCAACATGACTAGGGTTAATAGATACACCGGAAACATTCATCTGTATTTTGTAGTTGTTGCTCCTCATCTGTACAGAGTAGGCTGAGCAAAAATTTTGAAATGGTGCTGTCTACAGATGGGTGTCTCTGATTTGGGTATCAAGGCTCTATAACACCTCTTGCACACGACAGAGTTCAGGCCGTGAAGAACGATCCGTGTGTCGGATGGATTTCCCAGCCCGACCGCGGTACAGCTAAACGGGACTCCTGGCATCATACACCGTGTTCCATATTATTATGCACATTGGATTTAAGTGTCATAAACATTTAATTATTAGTTTTTCAATTAAACTCATGGATGGTGTTGTGTCTTAGGGCTCTTTGGATCATTGTAATCAATCTCAGACACCTGTGATAATTAGTTTGCCAGGTGTGCCCAATCAAAGGAAAACTACTTAAGAAGGACGTTCCACTTTATTAAGCAAGCCACAGGTTTCAAGCAATATGGGAAAGAAAAAGGATCTCTCTGCTGCAGAAAAGCGTGAAGTAGTGCAATACCTTGGACAAGGTATGAAAACATTGGATATTTCAAGAAAACTTAAGCGTGATCATCGTACTGTGAAAAGATTTGTGGCTGATTCAGAGCACAGACGGGTTCGTTCAGATAAAGGCATAATGAGAAAGGTTTCTGCCAGACAAATTAATAGGATTAGGAGACCAGCTGCTAAAATGCCATTGCAAAGCAGCAAACAGGTAATTGAAGCCGCAGGTGCCTCTGGAGTCCCGCGAACCTCAAGGTGTAGGATCCTCCAGAGGTTTGCAAGTGTGCATAAAGCTATTATTCAGCCACCCCTAAACAATGCTCACAAGCAGAAACGGTTGCAGTGGGCTCAGAAATACATGAAGACTAATTTTCAAACCGTGTTGTTTACTGATGAGTGCCGTGCAACCCTGGATGGTCCAGATGGATGGAGTAGTGGATGGTTGGTGAATGGCCACCATGTCCCAACAAGGCTGCGACGTCAGCAAGGAGGTGGCGGAGTCATGTTTTGGGATGGAATCATGTGGATAGAGCTGGTAGGCCCCTTTAGGGTCCCTGACGGTGCGAAAATTACATTTGCAAAGTACGTAGAGTTTATGACTGACCACTTTCTTCCGTAGTACAAAAAGAAGAACCGTGCCTTCCGTAGCAAAATTATCTTCATGCATGACAATGCACCATCTCATGCTGCAAAGAATACCTCTGTGTCATTGGCTGCTATGGGCATAAAAGGAGAGAAACTCATGGTGTGGCCCCCATGTTCCCCTGACCTCAACCCTATTGAGAACCTTTGGAGCATCCTCAAGCAAAATATCTATGAGGGTGGGAGGCAGTTCACATCAAAACAGAAGCTCTGGGAGGCTATTCTGACATCCTGCAAAGATATTCAAGCAGAAACTGTCCAAATACTCACAAATTCAATGGATGCAAGAATTGTGAAGGTGATATCAAAGAAGGGTCCTATGTTAACATGTAACTTGGCCTGCTAAGTTTTGTTTTGATTGAAAGAGCTTTTGATTTCTGTAAATATTTCATAAATGTCTATGATGGCAGAAGTCCCGTTCACCTGTACCACGGTCGGGCCGGGAACTTTCCCAGCCGACACACGTCCCATTTTTCACGGCCCGAACTCGGTCGTGTGCAAGAGGCGTAAAGGATCAGACATTGACTTACAGAGTAGTCACCTATAGGTGGCACTAGAGAGACCGTTTTCTTCCTTCTGGAGGGGAGCAATTTTGCATACATGCAGATTTAAGCGGTCTGTCACTTTTGTCTGTCTGTGGAGTACTTTTTGTGTACTTAGGCCCCATGCACACGAACGTAAAAACGCCCGTAATTACGGGCCCATAGACTTCTATTCGCCACGGGTACCTCCCCGTATGCTTACGGGAAGGTGCCCGGGCCGTTAAAAAAATATAGAACATGTCCTATTTTAGGCTGTAATTACGGCACGGGCAGGCCCATAGAAGTCTATAGGGCTCCCGTTATTACGGGTGACTACGTGTGTGCACCCGTAATTATGGGGGCGGAGCGTTGCTAGGCGAGGTCAGTAAATAGTCACTGTCCAGGGTGCTGAAAGAGTTAAACGATCGGCCGTAACTCTTTCAGCACCCTGGACAGAAACTACCGATCACAATATAGATCAACTTGGAAAAAAAAATGACATTCATACTCACCCAGAACTTCCTGCTTCTTCCTCCAGTCCGGCCTCCCGGAATGACGTTTCAGCCCATGTGACCGCTGCAGCCAATCACAGGCTGCTGCAGTCACATGGACTGCCGCGTTATCTAGGGAGGTCGCGCTTGATGTCAAGAGAGGGACACGACACCAAGGCAACGGCCGGGTAAGTATGAATTTCTTTTACTTTTACTATGGAAAGGGCTGCCCCTTCTCTTTATCCTGCTCTGATAGAGAGAAGGGGCTGCCGATTAGTGCAGTGCAATGTTGCAGCGAAAACGTGCCCGTAAATACGGGTGGAATACTGGTGACACCGGACCCGTATTTACGGGCACGGGTCTGTAAATACTGGTGCAATACGGGTCGAATACATGTGACCAAGGACCCGTATTTACGCCAGTATTTACGGGAGGGAAAAAATATGTTCGTGTGCATGAGGCCTTACACAGTGAATGTCGCATCGCGATGCCGAGCACTGTGGGGATGGAATTCATCGTACTGTCTCTCCGCCAGCAGAATCAGTACCTTTCCAGATCTTTTTTTTTGTTCTGAAATGTGGGGATGAACGGTATATTCTGGAGTTGTTCGGCAGCAGCATATTCCTCAGCTGGCGTGCGCCATGATAGGGCAGTGTGAACATAGGCAGAACTACGTGATGACAGACTATGAAGCAGTACCACAGTGCTGTGCGCCCCATTATTTGTAATCTATATTTTCTATTGCTAAGTACCTGAGATGCAGTACTAATAATAATAAAGTTTCCACAATGTGCAGACACTATAAATAATAGGTATACATGTAAGAATTAGGTCTAATCTGCAGTGAGACAGCCTCCTGCATGTAGTGGATTGTCTTATGGTGAACCTGCCTGAAAACAGTGACCACACTTCTACAAGTCACAACTAATGTGAAATCCCGCAACCTAACTGCCTGCACTTTCCAAATGTATATGTGAAACAAAAGGAGCCAGTGCCCCCTCTCCTCCGCCGCATTAATGGTGGGTGTTCTCTGAGGTGCACTTGAACACAAATCAGATTCAGAGACTCCCCTTCTCCTCCTCCTCTGCATTACACCGAAGACTGGATTGAGCCTGGTCGCCTGTACCCGCCGGCCGGACGTTATTCACTATTCATTTGCCGGGGCGTGTCTGGAGCTCACTCTCTATATAGCCAGAACTTGAATGAGAGAACAGAAACTAGTGAAGGGGCAAGTAATAGCATTACATATACCGCTGAGGTAACGTACAGTAAACGGCGCGGACAGAGCGAGTGCTTTCAGGTTCTCAGAGGGACTCTTCGGAGAATAGAGGCGTACGGTCGAATCACGTGACTTCCAAGACTTCGTATGTGGAGCAGCAACATGTGCATGTGAGGGAGCGCTCCAGCCAGGTGAGTACCTGACCGGCCGGCTTGTGGTGTGGACAGCATGTGTGTCTACGTAATGTGCTGCTGCTGTTACCCGCTCGTCTCCTTCTCTGCCCCCGCAGCTGCCGTGATCCGAGGGTCGCCCTAGAATAGTGGACTTCACGTCTCCCTCCACTCTTGGCCCCCGCTTCGGTTGCTATGCTGTCCAGCCTGTACGTGCTGTGTGTAGCGGCGCTGTGGCTGAGCCAGCTGGCTGTGGCGGTGGGACCGGTAGTCCAGTGCGAGGCTTGTGATTCCCAAGCCCTGGAGCAGTGCAAGCCCCTGAGTCCTGACTGCGGCGAGTTCGTACAAGAGCCTCTGTGCGGCTGCTGCTGGACCTGTGCCTTGACCGAAGGCAGCCAGTGCGGGGTGTACAGCCAGAAGTGCAGCTCTGGGCTCAAGTGTAGAACGGGACCTGAAGAGCAAAGACCACTGCATGCTCTGCTCATGGGGCGGGGCATCTGCGTCAATGTCACGGCCGGCAAACAGCAGCGTCACTCGCTTGGAGGTAAGTGGCTGATTCTTCTCCGAGTAATGGCCCTGACAGGAAACCGTACCATCAAAAACATGACCCGCATCTACCAGCATATGTATCGCCCACCGCATTGTCCTCATACCTACATCTCCCAGCAGATAATTTTATACTGGCTGTTCTACCCGGCGTTGCTCGGGAGGTTGACTACGGTATGGATAGAGTAAGGGTATGTGCACACACACTAATTACGTCCGTAATTGACGGACGTATTTCGGCCGCAAGTACCGGACCGAACACTGCCTCGCTGCAGGACAACTGTCCCGTAGTGTAATCATGATTACAGTACGGGACAGTTGTCCTGCAGCGAGGCAGGGACTCCTAGCATCGTACATAAGTATGATGCTAGGAGCCCGGCTCCCTGCACTGTGTTCGGTCCGGTACTTGCGGCCGAAATACGTCCGTCAATTACGGACGTAATTAGTGTGTGTGCACATACCCTAAGGGTATGTTCACACGGCCTATTTACGGACGTAAATCGGGCGTTTTTGCCCCGAATTACGTCTGAAAATAGCGCCTCAATAGCGCTGACAAACATCTGCCCATTGAAAGCAATGGGCAGACGTTTGTTTGTTCACACGAGGCGTAATTTACGCGCCGCTGTCAAATGACGGCGCGTAAATAGACGCCCGCGTCAAAGAAGTGACCTGTCACTTCTTTGGCCGTAATTGGAGCCGTTATTCATTGACTCCAATGAATAGCAGCGCCAATTACGTCCGTAATTGACGCGGCGTTCAAGCGCCTGCACATGCCGTTACGGCTGAAATTACGGGGATGTTTTCAGGCTGAAACATCCCCGTAATTTCAGCCGTTACGGACGCCCTCGTGTGAACATACCCTAAAAGCTCCCTATTTATATACCTCCGTATGAATTTAATTGCTAGAGTGTAAATAATGTTATTGGAAGTATAAAAGAAATGAAGCAATATATTCATTACAGATATACTGTCTACTATATCTTCTTATATTGCATGTTTTATCCTATATAATGATATAGTATACTATGGTAGTTTTATATTGTTTGTTTTTATACTATATACAGTCTATACAATGTGTTATAATACCTTTCCTCCTATACTACAGTTTTCATTCAGAATACAGCGCTCAGTTCCAGTCACATCACTGAGCGCTTTTACCTCCATTTCCTTAACCCCCTATGTCCCGCGTCAGGTGAATACACCGGCGGCGCGCTGTATGAATGTCATCAATTCACGGTCTCGTAGAGCCGCTAAATCACGCCCATTATGGTAATAAGGACACCTAGTCGGCTTCTCATTGGCGCGTTCCTTTTGAGAGGCGTTTCCGCAGGGCCGTCAGGTCGTAGGCGCTGCTGGCCGGACTGTGCAGTGCAGGAGCTATGTTGGGAGGCTGAGGGTCGCAGTGCATGTGTGGACTGTATCGGGGGGCTCTGTTCCACTTGGCTGGGGGGCTCTCCATGGGGGAGGGGAGGTCTAAGGATACAGAGGAGAGAATAGACCAGCAGATGTCACCGTGTAAGATAGTGGTGGTCGGGAAGACGGCTCTGCTTCATGTGTTCACTGAAGACTGCTTCCCAGAGGTAACGGCCCCTGTATACCTGCTCTTCCCTCCTGATAATAGTGTTAGAACATTATACACACTCTATTCTGCCCCTGTAGTGTGCACCGAGGGTACAGCTACTAGTTTTATATATATGTATATATATAATGTGTTTGTTCGAAAGGAACATCATTTGGAGTGAGGGGAATGCGAGGCATAAAGACCACTTCCCCCTTGGCACATCCTGTTAGTATGGTGGCCTCGATGACGTGATCTATTTTAAACCAATGAAAAATCGGGCTTCAAACAAACTTTCGAAAATATATATAGGATTGGGGCGTGGCTAAGAGATTTGCAATATTTTACGTATAGCAAAGCTACCCTTTATCTCAAGTCATGACTAATGTCTTATTTTTGTTTATGCATTTTTAGGTATAATTTGGTTTAAAAAAATAAATAAAATCCTGTGCATCCACAGCTCATATATCAAGTGTGTGTGCTTAGTATCCTATAGGTATAAGTTTTCCCCAGTTTATTTATCTTTCCAAGTGAAGTGTGTGTGTGTTCTAATGTTTAACCCCTTAGGCTACATTCACACTAGTGACAGATTTACGCGCGTAAATCTGGTCAGTGTGTGTTTTATCGCATCTGCTTTTTCGAGTGACGTTTCTCACACCTATTGACTTCAATGGTTGCTTGAAAACGCACCAATATAGGACATGTAGTGAGTGTCATGCAGCGGACTTTCACTGCGTGAAAACTCCTGCATGTGTGAACGGCCCCCTTGAAATCAATGGGTCCGTGTGCTGCGAGTGATTTCCATGCACAGCACATGCACGAGTTTTATGCTCATCTGAATGAGCCCTTAATGACCAGGCCCATTGCGTGTTAAAGAGGCTCTGTCACCAGATTTTGCAACCCCTATCTGCTATTGCAGCAGATCGGCGCTGCAATGTAGATTACAGTAACGGTTTTATTTTTAAAAAACGAGCGTTTTTGGCCAAGTTATGACCATTTTCGTATTTATGCAAATGAGGCTTGCAAAAGTACAACTGGGCGTGTTGAAAAGTAAAAGTACAACTGGGCGTGTATTATGTGCGTACATCGGGGCGTGTTTACTACTTTTACTAGCTGGGCGTTGTGTATAGAAGTATCATCCACTTCTCTTCACAACGCCCAGCTTCTGGCAGTGCAGACACAGCGTGTTCTCGAGAGATCACGCTGTGACGTCACTCACAGGTCCTGCATCGTGTCAGACGAGCGAGGACACCGGCACCAGAGGCTACAGATGATTCTGCAGCAGCATCGGCGTTTGCAGGTAAGTCCATGTAGCTACTTACCTGCAAATGCTGATGCTGCTGCAGAATCAACTGTAGCCTCTGGTGCCGACACGATGCAGGACCTGTGAGTGACGTCACAGATCTGCACTGCCAGAAGCTGGGCGTTCTGAAGAGAAGTGGATGATACTTCTCATCAGAGCGCCCAGCTAGTAAAAGTAGTAAACACGCCCCGATGTACGCACATAATACACGCCCAGTTGTACTTTTACTTTTCAACACGCCCAGTTGTACTTTTGCAAGCCTCATTTGCATAAATACGAAAATTGCCATAACTTGGCCAAAAATGCTCGTTTTTTAAAAATAAAAACGTTACTGTAATCTACATTGCAGCGCCGATCTGCTGCAATAGCAGATAGGGGCTGCAAAATCTGGTGACAGAGCCTCTTTAATGTCCAAGGATTACTTCATCGTGCTTTTTTTTTTATTCCGCCGAAATAGCCGTATATAAGGACTTTTTTTTTGCGGGACGGGTTGTATTTTTCAATTGCACCATTTTTGGGGGCATATAATATACTGATTAACTTTATTTTAGGAAAGCATTCAAAACAAAAAGCTATTCCAGCTTTGAGTTTCGCGTTCTGAGTTGACGCCGTTCACTATGCGGCATAAATAACATGTCACCTTTATTCTATAGGTCGGCACGATTACGGGGATACCAAATATTTAAAGGTTTTATGTTTTCCTACGTTTGCAAAATAACCCTTTAAAAAAAAGAAAAAAAAAGAAATGACATTTTTTTTGCATTGCCGCTTTCCAAGGGCCGTAACTTTTTTTTTTTTTTTTTTACATTTTTCTGTCTGTGAGCTTGTTTTTTGCAGGACAAGGTACATGTAGTATTTTGGTGTACATGGGACTTATTGATTAAAGAGGCTCTGTCACCAGATTTTGCAACCCCTATCTGCTATTGCAGCAGATCGGCGCTGCAATGTAAATTACAGTAGCGTTTTTATTTTTAAAAAACGAGCATTTTTGGCCAAGTTATGACCATTTTTGGATTTATGCAAATGAGGCTTGCAAAAGTCCAAGTGGGCGTGTTAAAAGTAAAAGTACAACTGGACGTGTATTATGTGCGTACATCGGGGCGTTTTTACTACTTTTACTAGCTGGGCGTTCTGACGAGAAGTATCATCCACTTCTCTTCAGAACGCCCAGCTTCTGGCAGTGCAGACACACAGCGTATTCTCGAGAGATCACGCTGTGACGTCACTCACTTCCTGCCCCAGGTCCTGCATCGTGTCGGCCACATCGGCACCAGAGGCTACAGTTGATTCTGCAGCAGCATCAGCGTTTGCAGGTAAGTAGCTACATCGACTTACCTGCAAATGCTGATGCTGCTGCAGAATCAACTGTAGCCTCATTGTTTGAGACGTCACGATCGTGGTGATGCCATATGTGTTTTGTTTTTCTTACACTTTTTTTACTAAATAAAACCACTTTTGGGGAAAAGTGTTTTTATTTTTTACTGTAATATATATATATATATATATATATATATATATATATATATATATATATATATATATATATATATATTTTTTTTTTTTTTTTTTTTTTTTTTTTCTTGTCGCACTTGGACTTCACTTTGCGATTTTCTAATAGGCAGATCTGAGGGCCTTTGATGGGTCCCTGGCTGCCATGGAAACCGATAGTCTCCCTGCAATATCGTTGCTGGGGTGACAGAGGAAGCTCCCTCCCTCTGGCAAACACATGAGATGCTGCTGTCGCTATTGACAGCGGCATCTAATGGGTTAAACTGCCGGAATCTGAGAGCGCTTAGATTCCGACAGGAGCTTGGCTGTGTATAATGTTCGTGTGTTTGTTTTGCGTGATGAATTGTAGAATTTCATGGCACCATTTATTGTACCGCATAATGTAATAGGGAAACTGGAAAAGTTTTATTCGTGTGGTGGAATGGGGAAAAAAACGGCTATTCCTCCACATTTTTTGGGTATAGTTTTTACAGCGTTCATCTTACGGTAAAAACCACACGTTAACTTTATTCTGCGGGTCAATGTGGTCACGACAATACCAAATTTTATATAGTTTTATTACTTTTACAAGTGAGAAACTGATTGTTAAAAATAAAATGTTTTTTTTTTTTTTGTCGCCATGTTCTGGTAGCCATAAGGCTATTAGTTAGTATACGTTTACCTCTTTAGTCAGAGGAAGAGCGGATCGAAAATTAATCCAACTGTTCCGTTAGAATTACCATTGATTTCAATGGTAAGTCGTTTGTTTGTCTCTGTTCGCCAGGTTCCCATTTTTTTTTGTTGGAAACAAAAGTGCAGTCTGCAGAACTTTTTTTTGTTTCCAATAAAAAAAAGAAATCCTAAAACCTAGCCTACAGTGACAAACGGAAAGCAGCAAGCAAAGTAATTACCGTTGAATATTTTTTTTTTTATGCATTTTTAGATATATACGTTGGTTTTAAAAGGCAGAGAGGTCAACTTATACTAACGGTAGTGTGAAAGAAGCCTAAGGCCTCATGCACACGACCATAGCCATGAGCACGACTGTGATTTTCGGGGCAGCTGGGGGCGGAGTCACGCACGAACCGCCCGCAAATCGTGGGCCGTGCACATGGCCGCGGCCATTATTTGCTATGAAATATATGGAAATGTCAACTCGCCCTCCTAGGTGCACGAAGAAGACAGCGATCTCCACGCTGTAGAAACAACAATCCAGAAGGAAAAGGTTCAGCACTCCCTTACTACTGCATCATGGGAAATCTCCTGACTGATAACAGAGAGAACCCTAAACAGAGGTGACCAGAAGCCACATACACACGACCAGCGCTGCTCCACCTCATACACGGAAACAGCTGAAGTACATGGTGGTGACGTCATCACAGGCCCTTCAGCTGTTTCCGTGTATGAGGTGGAGCAGCGCTGGTCGTGTGTATGTGGCTTCTGGTCACCTCTGTTTAGGGTTCTCTCTGTTATCAGTCAGGAGATTTCCCATGATGCAGTAGTAAGGGAGTGCTGAACCTTTTCCTTCTGGATTATTATTTGCTATGAGCCTGGCCTGCAGGACACGGCTGTAGTAAGATATGCCCGTTCTTTCTGCGGTCTGGGCTCATGAGCCCATGCCTGGTTGTGTGCATGGCCCCATAGGAATGAATGGGGCCGCAATTCTCCTGTGGATTTTCGGGGCAATTGCGGCCGCAGAAGCGCATTTGTGTGCATGGGGACTAAGTTGTTTTGTTTTTTTTTTGGTCATTTTAGCGGTATGAGGGCTTATTTGATACGGGGCGGACTGTAGTTTCTATTGGTACAATTTTGTGATGCATGAGACTGTTCTATCTACTCCCCTTTTTATATATATATATATATATATATATCTATATATATATATATATTTATTACACTATTTCTTATTACTTTCCCCACAATTAAAAGGGTGTTTCCCCATGAAGGACATTTATGACCTATCCACAGGATATGTCAGATAGATGGGGGTCCCAACTCTGTGTTCTGCACCTATCTCTAGAACGGGCCCCCTAGTCCCCTAGTCCATCTAGCTTTGTGCTCACGCTGCCTCCCAGCCGCTTCCTTCTTACATGGTGGGGAGTTACGATGTTTTCGTAATTCCCAACCATGTAATCAGTAAGTGGCTGGGAGGCAGCGTGAGCATGAAAAGCTAGAACCGGGTTTAGGGGGGCCCGTTCTAGAGATAGGTGGGACCTGCATCTATCTGACATTTATGGCCTGTCCTGTTGGATAGGCCTGTCATAAATGTCCTTCATGGGGAAACCCCTTTAATGCTGGTCCCTTTATGATCCGTTTATTGTCAAGGGACCCTTTTGACAAGTAAAGATTGTCTGAAGTGGAGCATCCCTTTTAATAACTAGATGGATTTAAGGCACGCGTTTGCACAGTGTTTTGGATTTTTCTTAAGGAGGAAAAAAATATCAACTAGACTGATCTGAACTTAGGCTCCATGCACATGACCATTACGAGCGTAGATAGCCGGGCGTATTTACGGGCCGTGCTCGCATTATAAAGTATGGGAGAACTGTCCGTAAAATAAAAAAAAAATAGGACGTGTTTTTTTTTTTTTACAGAGCAGTTAAACTGAACAGAAATTCTATCCTTCGGTGAACCTGTCAAACATATATGCCTAGAGAACACGCTTGGTTTACATTGGCATAGTTGCAATATAGTTTTTGTTTTTTTTAAATACTTGTAATATAGACTGTAAATGTAAAAAGAACAGAGCCTAAGGCCTCGTGCACATAGGTCGCGGAGTGTCATCTGCAGGCCGTCCACAATCACGGACCGTACACACACAAGATGTGCGTTGACTTAAATGAGCCCAGACCGCAATTGCGAACTGTATAATGACGTCCTATATTTTTTTTTTTGTATTCCGTATTTCGGGCAATGTGGGGTTCGTGGAAACCACGGTCTTGTGCATTGGCCTATAGGATAGCATGTGTTCTATACTATCTGCAATTGCTGGTGGTATGCAACTGCAAATGCACGGTAGTGTGCATGAGGCCTAAAGCTGGCCTTGCGCAGTAAAGTCAACTAACCCCACCAAAGTCATTGTTTTCAGCTAGGGATCATATGTTTATTGGAGCTATCCTGACGGCAGAAGTCTGGGGAGGCATGTCGAATTCCACGCAGATAAGTTAGACTACTGGAAGGGGGAGACCTCAAGGGATGAGTGCGGTGACCGTCCCTGTGCACGACCACACTCTAAAAACATACTGTGCTTTCCTACAAAGCTAAAAATAAATAAAATTTTCAATAAATATGCTCTGCCTGTTAACGCGGGAGTGCAGAAGGTAGGACAAGGGTCAGGGGCCTCGTTCCAAAGAGGGGCAGTTCCCACCTCTGGGACCTGCACCTATTGGACATTTATGGCATGTCCTTTGGATAATGTCAGAGATGGGGAAAACCACTTTAACTGACTATATTTACTATCTAGGTAGACTGCGTGCAATGTATGTGCATGTTCAAATGTCTTTAACCCCTTCCCGTCGTAGGCAACATTCAGATTTTCATTTTTTCCTCCCCACATTCCAGAAGCCATAACTTCTTTTTATTTTTCAGTCGATACAGTACTATGAGGGCTTGATTTTTGCGGGACGAGTTGTAGTTCTTAGTACCACCATTTATTTTGCCATATAATGTACTAGGGAACGGGAAAAAAGTTATTTGTGGGGTAGAAAAAAAACAGTGCTTCCTCCATGGTTTTTTGCGCGCCGTTTTTACGGAATTCACTGTGCGATTAAAACAACATAACGTTATTCTATGGGTCAATACGATTACGGTGATACCAAATATGTATAGTTTTTTTTCTATATTTTACTACTTTTACATGTAAAAACCTCCAGTGTAAAAAAGAGAATTTATTTTGTGTTGCCAAATTCTGAGAGCCATCATTTTTTTTTATTTTTCCGTCGACTAAGCGGTATGAGGGCTTATTTTTTGCGGGATAAGCTGTAGTTTTTAATAATACCACTTTGGTGTACATGCGACGGTTTGATCACTTTTTATTTCATTTTTTTGCGGGAGATTAGGTGACAAAAAAATAGACATTCTGGCGTTTAGAATTATTTATTTTTTTTAACTGTTCACCGTGCGGGTTAAATTATATATTGTAATCAGACTTTTACAGATGCGGCAATACCAATTGTGTTTTTTTTTTTTTTTTTACACTATGCTCTAGGGGGGAAAAGGGTTTTTTTTTGAACTTTTAATAATTTTTTTTTTACACAAAAAAAAACGAACTAATATAGACTTTTTTTTTTTTTTTTTTTTTTTGATGAGTCACACTAGGGGACTTCAACCAGCGATAGTTAGATCACTTGCACTATATACTGCAATTACTTATCTAGACAATAGGGGCCTACGTCTCCATGTTCCCTTACACCAGTTACAATAACGGATTATCTAAATGGAACATAAAATACAGGTAACGTTCCTCACCTTCAGAAGATTACATTCTGTAAGACTATAAGGAAGAGACTTATTAATATTTCAGATTTAATACACAATAGTGCAGTGCAATACATAAAACAGTTGTCAGATTAAAAGATGAAAAATATACATAGTTACAATGCAATCAAACAGTTTATGAAAATAAAAGGGATAAAAGAAACAACAAAACCTTACTGATGTACAGCGGCGATATCCTGGCTGTGGGGAAAGCTGAAAATATGGGCAGTCACTCCAACCGAGATATGGATCCCCAACGACTGACACTGACCCTCACTTCTCCTGGCATTTTAAACTCAGTTTTTCCCTCCAGTTCACTGGCTGGTAATGTCACTGAGAGGAGGCTGTTCAGATGATAATGAAGCGTACTCCTCCCATAACAGTTGTATTTCTATAGAGAAACATAAAAGTGTTCATGTGTTCTTGCACTAATCCCCTAGAAATATAATATTACCTGCATTCACCTGTGCAGACCTTTACCAACCCGGGCATATCAAACACCACTGTAATAGGCCCATGTTTTTACCCAATTCCAGGTAGTTACTCTGGGTGTAGGGATGTGAATTTGACATATATATATATATATGCTATTTCCCCTGATCATAACTAGCTATGTGGGTCACTACAAATATCAATTATGATGGGGTTTGCCTTGATGTATCATACTTTCTTTGAACATAGGCCATTGTCCCATGTCTCTCCTGGTCCACATGGCAGACACACCACAAGCATCCATTTGCATAGCTTTAGATGTGTGGGCAATTACTTCTAACCCTGGGTGAGAATGCGATCTAAGGCCCTGTTCACACAGAGGTTTTTTTGACGTGGAAACCGCACCGCAAAACTAGTCAATCCGCCTGAAAATGCCTCCCATTGATTTCAATGGGAGTTGGACGAGTTTTTTTTTTTTTTTTTTTTTTTGCTGCGAGTAAAAAAAACGCGTTGCGGTAAAAAGAAGCGTCGTGACCCATCTTGAGGCGGTTTCCGCCTCCAAAACCCCATTTCAATTAGTCAGAGAGGAAAAAAACGCCTCAACGAGTGTTTTGACAAGTTTTTGTCAAACCGCTGTGCAAAAAACCGCCTGGAGCATTTTTTGCAGAAGGATTTATTTTTTTCTCTTTTCCATTTTATGTATCTGTATATACAGATGACTACGGATCCGTATTTACAGACGGTATTGATGAAAATACTGTTGTGTGCATGGGGCATCAACCTCGTGTCCGTGTCCGTCCCCAAAAAAAAAAATGCGGGCCTGAATGCCTCCAAACATCTGCCCATTGATTTAAATTTGAAAAACGCCATTCCGTTCCCACGGGGTGTTTTTTACGCGACCGTTTTTAAAAACCGCTGCGTAAAGAAGCACCTCGTAAAAAGAACTGCATGTCACTACTTCAGCCGTTTTTGGAGCTGTTTTTCATTGCCTCAATAGAAAAAACGCTCCAAAAACGTCTGTAAACAAAAAACGCAAGCTGCTTAAAAGGTCGAAAATCAGGGGCTGGTTTCCCTTGACAACAGATCCGTATTTACGGACGTTTTTTGTTAAAGAGGCTCTGTCACCAGATTTTGCAACCCCTATCTGCTATTGCAGCAGATAGGCGCTGCAATGTAGATTACAGTAACATTTTTATTTTTAAAAAACGAGCATTTTTGGCCAAGTTATGACCATTTTTGTAGTTATGCAAATGAGGCTTGCAAAAGTCCAAGTGGGTGTGTTTAAAAGTAAAAGTCCAAGTGGGTGTGTATTCTGTGCGTACATCGGGGCGTTTTTAATACTTTCACTAGCTGGGCGCTCTGAAGAGAAGTAACATCCTCTTCTCTTCAGAACGCCCAGCTTCTGACAGTGCAGATCTGTGACGTCACTCACAGGTCCTGCATCGTGACGGCCACATCGGCACCAGAGGCTACAGTTGATTCTGCAGCAGCATCAGCGTTTGCAGGTAAGTCGATCTTACCTGCAAACGCTGATGCTGCTGCAGAATCAACTGTAGCCTCTGGTGCCGATGTGGCCGTCACGATGCAGGACCTGTGAGTGACGTCACAGATCTGCACTGTCAGAAGCTGGGCGTTCTGAAGAGAAGAGGATGTTACTTCTCTTCAGAGCGCCCAGCTAGTGAAAGTATTAAAAACGCCCCGATGTACGCACATAATACACACCCACTTGGACTTTTACTTTTAAACACACCCACTTGGACTTTTGCAAGCCTCATTTGCATAACTACAAAAATGGTCATAACTTGGCCAAAAATGCTCGTTTTTTAAAAATAAAAACGTTACTGTAATCTACATTGCAGCGCCGATCTGCTGCAATAGCAGATAGGGGTTGCAAAATCTGGTGACAGAGCCTCTTTAAGCATGTGAACATAGCCTAACTATGTAGCCGTGGTCCTCCTCGCATCATACTGTTAAGGCTGGATTCACACGAGTATGCCGTTTTTGCACAGGCAAAAAAGTGCCGTTTTGCCTGCGCAAAAGGCACTTAACAGCTCCGTGGGGCATCAGCATATGATGCGCGGCTGCGTGCTATTCGCGCAGCCGCCATCATTATGACACTCCGTTTGGATGTTTAACAGAAAAGCACGTGGTTTTCATTCATCCTTTTGACAGCGGTTGCGCGAATCACGCAGTTCGCACGGAAGTGCTTCCGTGCGACATGCGTGGTTTTCACGCACCCATTGACTTCAATGGGTGCGCGATGCGCGAGAAACGCCCAAAGAACTGACATGACATGTGACTTTTTCCAGCGGACTCACGCTGAGTAAAAATCACGGACATGTCTGCACGGCCCCATAGACTAATATAGGTCCGTGCACCGCGCGTGAAAATCACGTGCGTTGCACGGACGTATTTCCCGTTCGTCTGAATAAGGCCTAAATGTGATAAAAATGCTGCTGGAGCCTCCATCGATAGTGTGAAGCCGAAGGCCCCATGCACACTACCGTAGATTTCATCCATCCGTTAATACGGATCCGTAGTCCTTTGTAGTCATCCGCATATACTGAAAGGTGTCCATAATGCATCCGTATTTACAGATCCATAAAAAAAAAGAGGCATTTTGGATAATCCCCTGGCATCGCATAACGGCACTTCCATAATTACGGCTTCACATCCGTAGCCGCCCTTAATTACTAAAGCGCCCATAGACTAATTAAAAGTACCTGTTCTATCATTTCTAAACACACCATCCGTAAAAATATGGATAGATGTTCGTAGCCCATAGAAATGAAGTCCGTAATTACGGATGAAAAAATACTGTCGTGTGCATGGGGCCTAGAGCCTCATGCGCACATCCTTCACTGTTTTCACATCCGTTTAATACAGATCCATGTGTCCGTTGTGACATTCGTGTGGTTTCCATTGTCACTCCGTTCCGTTTTAAACGGATGTTGTGCTTCAGTTTGTCTTGTGTGATAAATGCAGGGCACTTTGGCATGCCCTGCCGTTGCTTGGCAATGGATCCATGAAAAACCTGATGGCACACGGATGCTTTCCTTGTGCCATCCATTTTTTTTGACAGACCCATAGACTTCAATGGGCCCCAGAGTCGCTGAACGATGGACAAAAGTAGGACATGCACTAATTTTGAAGGAATGGGCGAACGAAACCGTCAAAACAACGGAGGTGTGCATGGCCCCACAGAAAAGAATGTCCGGGTGATATCCGTTTAAAAAAAAAAAAACTGATCGCACCCTGAAGAAAATAACTAAAGTGGCCATGAGGCCTAATGGTGTATTCTCACAGTGCAGTTTTGCCTCACGGACAAAAAACGCATTGAAAAAATCTAAAAATGTGTATATTCGTGAAAACGCATATGGTTTTTTTAGTGCGGTTTTCGAACATGGAAAACCGCACCATGTAAATATGCCCTAATAGGGTTGTCTGTGACAACATTGCCAGCTTTTTTGCTGAAAGTTTTATTTATTTAAAGCGAATATGTTGGAGCAGCATGTGATGGGGAGAAGTTGGCTCTGTCACAGTTTTATAGCAGGATTTCGAAGTAAAAAGCAGAGTAAATTCTGACAAGACTCCCAGTAAGGACCTGTGAGTGACATCATCATTCCCAGACAGCTTCTTTCACTGCAGACACACAGCGTGACGTCACCCACAGGTCCTTCAACTCCGCTCCAGGCGTCAGAGAGTACAGTTGAATTTTCAGCAGCATCTCCATGTGCAGGTAAGCATAGCAAACTCCCTAGAGACGAGCATATTAACCTTTTAGACGCCTGGAGCCCATGTATCTTCTTTGTCCGACGACAACGTTGAAGGACCTGTGGGTGACGTCACACTGTGTCTGCTGTGAAAGAAGCTGGCTGGGAACGATGAGAAGTGCATGACGCTGATTTGTCAACGTCATACACTTCTATTCACAACGCCCAGTTGGTAAAAACACAATACACGCCCAGTTGGTAAAACGAGAAAACACGCCCAGTTGTCCATTGAAAAGCTCATTTGCATAAATATAAAATTGCTCATAAAATTATCGTTTTTTTAAAAAAAACAACAACTTTGCTGTTATCTACATTGCAGCACCCATCACATTCAATAGGAGATAGGGATTTGATAATCTGGTGACAGAACCTCTAACGTAATTGCCTACCTCTTTAGCTGGTTTGTTATGCCACACAAATTTAGTACAGTATCTAAATCCTTTCTATACAGACCTAAACAACAAGGGGGAATTGGATTACCTGATTTTATTTATATATGCTGACACCAAACTCTGGGGCTCTATGGAATCCCATTTCTGTACAGTAACCCTCCAGATTTTTTTCATGGCTACCCAACTCCGTCACTCTTCCCTTCTCATCCCACCATCTCCCCTACTTTGCTTTTCCGTAGAGCTTTTGAGTATCGCCAATTACTACCTTTCCCCTCCCCATGCTTCCGGTATTAAGTGACCCTTCATTTACACCAGGCTTATCAGATCCCACCTTAGAGTTTGGTATCCGCTGGCCTTTACTGGGCCACCCATTTTCTAACTGGGGATTCCTGGCCCTCGCTAGAGTCTCTTGTTTCTACTTCGGACCAGTGTCCGTTGGGATTCTGGAGGGTGAACCAACTCCCATAATTCCCTTCTCTCCCTCTACTGTGACAAAACACCATTGGAGGTCCTTTGCACTGGTAGTGGTCCAGTGCGACATGCCCTTTCCTCTAACGCAACCACCTTCCTTTCTGAGCAAATGGGAACATGATCTGAAGCTGTCTTTCTCTTCCTCCCAATTAACGAGATTATATAATTTGACTCATGGGTCCTCTATCTCTAGTCGCATTCCAGAAGCGGGATACAAACTTCTATCTAGATGGTATGTCCCATCCAGACTCCACATCGTGTTCCCCAATGTTTCTCTGCATTGTTGGCGTTGCCGAGCCGCGGAAGGTACGTTCCCACATATTTTTTGGGACTGTCCAGAGTTACCCTTCTGGCGAGAAGTTTGCAGAATAACTTCTTCCTTCTCTGACTATCACATACAGTTTACGCCTGCTTCATTTGAGCGACATTCCCATGACTTCCTACACAAAAATAAATTCTTAGACACTTGGTTAACAACGCTCATGCTTGCATACCAGCTCTGTGAAAATGGACGGATCCTCCTTCTTTACGACTTGAGTTTTATTTCCTCTATCTTGAGGAACCAGAGGACCTTACTTCCCAGTTGATTGACCGACATAACGTAACATATCTTATGCTGCCTTCAGATAGGGCAGCAGAAATCACCTGACAGATTTGCTTTCAATCATCATATATGGCCAATGTGGTTGTGTATTTTTATTTTTATTTTTGGGGGCTTCTCAAAAGCACTTCAGAAACACCTGTTCAAAATAACAAATTGAATAGAAAAAAATGCCACAGACTCTTTGAACTGAAGATGGTAATTTTCTCACTTACCCTCCATGACCGCACCACAGGAGGATAGGGCTCTGCCTCTAATAGGGACCGGAAACACAAGAGGTTAAGTAGCCCCTCCCTCCTGTCTTTTTTTCCCGGTCCCTATAGGGCATGCAAGAGGTTGCTGCCGGCTGGGCTGGTGTCAGTAGGTTAGCTCGCTATAAAGATAAATCACCAGGCGGTGAGTAGTCGTGCCTACCTCCACTTAAGAACTGCTCCCATCTTTCCTGAACTTGGGGACCCCGTTCATCTCGCCTCCATGTAAAACTGAGGTGTTTATTGCCAGCTCTGGTCCTCCATGAGGTCCCCAGCCGTGCGCTTCACACATAACTGAATCCTACTGCTGCTGTAATGTGGCGTGGAAAGCACGCTTAACTTTCACAGAACGAGTGACGTGCTTCTGGTTGCGGATGCTGGAAGTGTCATGGCAGCGCCCTGTTACCGGTGTCAGCTTGGAATGGGCTGCAATGCAGAGCTTCCAAGGGGCAAGCAGAGCAGGAGCGCGCTACCGATTTGGTAGATATCATGCAGGTCCCGGTCGTGGCCAGCCTTGGTTACGTGCTACCGGTGAGGTCGCACAGCGCCAGCCCCTATGCTGTAAGGGGGGTGCCAGGGGGTGAATGACACGTGCTACTGCTCGGGGCGCCAGCGGGTCAGGTGTCACTCACTGACCTCAATACTGGCTGCCCCATGCCGCGACTACCGCTCGCCCTCATCTTACATCCTGAGTGACTATCAGGCTTGATTACATCACTCAGGACGCAAGATAATTAGGAGACTATCTTCCCATTAGTTCCTGGTCTGGTATGAACCGCTATTACCCCCAGGGCTCAGCAGCATCAGTGGGCACCGTGCACTGTAAAAAGCTCAGCAGGTCAGACTGTAGTTGTATTGGGGGTCTAAAAAATGTCAAATGGGCAGAGGATTCAGTGCCACGTTGGTGCCAGTTTGTCACAGAATAATAAATGGACAATAAGTGGAAAAGGGTTCTAAAGGGGCAGCAAATGGGCTTGGAGGGGGCACTGAACGACACTGTTAATAAATGGCAGATGGGCACATTGGTTCAGTTCCTCCATAGTGCACATTTGCCATTTGTTGCCTTTTTAGACCCTCTGCACATTTGTTAAAGGGGTTAAAAATTTATTCTGTTGAAGCAGTAGAGAAGTTAAAATAAAAAAACAAACTTGCCCCTCTCTTCCCAGATGTTCCTGCGCTGTGGGCTCCCGTCTGAACAGGCCATATTAACTCGTAAGGGCAGGTACACACAACTTTCCAGCAGTACGCAGATAAACCAAAATGCTACGTACATAGAGGGAGATTACACTAATGCAATATACTGATTGTCACGGTTTGTGGGTATGTGGACCCATTAGGCCAAACTGCCAAAGCGGGGAGCACCCAATCAATACAAAGTCCCGGTCTAGGGTACCTGGATAGTCCAGACTGTGGCCGAGGCTTTAGCATGGATGGAGGTGTAATGTCTGGGTAGGGAGACAGACAATTGAGCCCTAATCTACCCACCACTCAGTCCATGCCTACTTTCAACGACCCGCCCTAGGCAACGGGGTACAACTGGGCGACGGTCCCTACACTCAATAGGTGCACGACAGACAGACAAGGGTACAAAGAAGCCAGGGAAATGGGGAAGTTGCCCACGGGGACACCGTGAGCAACAAGCGAAGTGAACGAGCCGAGTCAAACCAGGAGATGAGCGAGGTACAAAAACGCAGAGCGGAAGAGTGGTCAGTAAAGCCAAGGTCAATCACAAGCAGAGGATCAGTAGTTCAAGAAGCTGCAGCAGGGCCAGGAAACCAGCAGAGAAGAATCACAAGCAAAGGAGGAACAGGAAAGGCAGCTCTAAATAGACAGAGGGCGGGAGCTAGCTCCATCTGGCCAGGCTGTGATAGGCTCTCCCACTCCCAAGCCTGCCATCCTGGGTGGTGGAAGATGGAGTCAGTCTCCGACATAGAAGCAGGTGCAGACTGATTACCTATGGGCGTCGACACAGAAGTTGTGTCTGGCAGATCCTTTACAGGAGGTGAGTGCATTTGTTACGCCAGGCGTTGCGGATGACAGCAGGTGCATCAGGTTGCGCTGGATGTGGTAGATGATACTGGACGTGGCAGATTGCAGCAGGTAGCGCCAGACGTGGTGGATAACACTATGTGGTAGATGACACTGGACGTGGCAGGTGCAGTAGGACACCAACACTAACAGGCTCAGGAACAAGGACGCAGCACGGGATACAGGTAGCAGGGCACGGAAATCAACGGGAATAGGATAACACTAAGGGACCATCTGCAAGACTGATATTGGAATACTAACAACGCTCAGGCAATGACCAAAGGGGCAGGGTCCTTCTTATAGTCCAGGTGAATCATGGGCTAATTGATGATGATTCCCATGTGCGCGAGCTGGCCTTTTAAGCTCGGGCACGAGCGTGCTCGCGCACCCTACAAGACACAGCGGACCGGAAGTGAGCGCTGGCATCACCTAGGAAAGAAATGCGAGCCAGCGCTCACATATCCATGACTGCGGCTGCCGGGGGGTGAGTAACCCCGATGGTCCGTGGCCATGGACGCTATACCGAACAGACCCTGTCATGCCTTCATTTCATGAGGGGTTGGCTGCTTGGTATTAACATTGCACACAGATATAGCTTTTAAAAGGGGCAGTTAGATGTAGCGCACCATGCTGGAATACAGCCTTAGTTATACCCATACTATTAAACCAGGTTTCTGAATGTAGGTATACTCTTTGAAAAAAATTACTCAATATTGAAATCTGTCCCCGTCCGTCCCCCCCCCCCCCCCCCTTTTTTTTTATTTTTTATATGTAGTCCTCAGAGGTTACTTGTCTGTTAACCCCTTAAGGACACAGCCTATTTTGGCCTTCAGGACACAGCCGATTTTTGCAAATCTGACGTGTCACTTTATGTGGTAATAACTCCGGAATGCTTTTGCCTATCCAAGCGATTCTGAGATTGTTTTCTCGTGACATGTTGTACTTTATGATACTGAAAAAATTTTGTCGTTAAATTCAATATTTATTTGTAAAAAACACCAAAATTTAGAGAAAATTTGCAAAAATCTGCATTTTTCTAAATTGTAATGTATCTGCTTGTAAAACAGATAGTTATACCACACAAAATAGTTACTAGTTAACATTTCCTATATGTCTACTTTATGTTTGCATCGTTTTTTGAACGTGCTTTTATTTTTCTATGACCTCAAGGCTTAGAACTTTGGAAGCAATTTCTCACATTTTCAAGAAAATTTCGAAAGGCTCTTTTTTCAGGGACCAGTTCAGTTCTGAAGTGGCTTTGAGGGCCTTATATATTAGAAACCCCCCATAAATCACCCCATTTTAAAAACTGCACCCCTCAAAGTATTCAAAACAGCATTCAGAAATTATTTGAACCCTTTAGGCATTTCACAAGAAATAAAGCAAAGTAGAGGTGAAATTTACAAATTTCAATTTTTTTTTTTTTACGAAATTCATTTGTAATACAGTTTTTTTTTTCTGTAACACAGAAGGTTTTATCAGAGAAATGAAACTGAATATTTATTGCCCAGATTCTGCAATTTTTAGAAATATCCCACATGTGGCCCTAGTGCGGTAAAGGACCGAAACACCGGCCTCAGAAGCAAAGGAGCACCTAGTGGATTTTGGGGCCTCTATTTTATTAGAATATATTTTAGGCACCATGTCAGGTTTGAAGAGGTGTTGAGGTGCCAAAACAGTGGAAACCCCCCAAAAGTGACCCCATCTTGGAGACTACACCCCTCAAGGAATTTTTCTAGGGGTATAGTTAGCATTTTTAGCCCACAGGTTTTTTGCTAAATTTATTGGAACTTGTCTGTGAAAATGAAAATCTACTTTTTTTCTGAAAAAACATACGATGTTTTCGTTTTTACAAGGAATAAAGGAGAAAAAGCACCCCAACATTTGTAAAGCAATGTCTCCCGATTACGGCAATACCCCATATGTGGTAATAAACTGCTGTTTGGACCCACGGCAGGGCTCAGAATGGAACGAGGGCCATTTGGATTTTGAAGCGCAGATTTTGCTGGAATGGTTTTCGGTGCCATGTCGTGTTTGCAAAGCCCTGGAGGGACCATAACAGTGGAAACTCCCCAAAAGTGACCCCGTTTTGGAAACTACACCCCTCAAGGCATTTATCATTTGCCTGGATATATGACAGGGCTTAGGAGTGAAAGGCGCATGTGAGACCTATTATGGTGATTTTCGCAGCATTAGCCCACAATGGCAGGGCTCTGGGGTCAAATAGTAAAACAAACCCCCAAGTAGTGACCCCCATTTTGGAAACTGCACCCCTGAAGGCATTTTATTAACGGGTGTAGTGAGCATTTTGACCACACAGGTTTTTTTTTTTCTATTAGAAATGAATGCTCAGTGAATGGTGCAAAGTGAAAATTGCAAATTTCCACAGGTATGTGCCATTTTAGTGCACAATATTTTGTGCCCAGTTCGTGCCACTGAAGACAAATATCTCGTTGTTAAGCGGGTTCTCCCGGGTATGGCGATGCCATATATGTGCACGTACACTGCTGCTTGGGCACGCTGCAGGGCTCAGAAGGAAGGGAGTGCCATTTGGCTTTTGGAGCGTGGATTTTGCGCGCTAGTTGTTCTGTTTGGGGTATTGCTGGTGTTTCAGTTTATGATGTGGGGGAATATGTTATCTGTGCGGGGTACATCAGGGTATAATAAGAGGGTATAATAATGGTGTAAATAAATAATAATCCGCAGATATGTGGCCGGTGTCGCACTGATAAATGGCGCCCGATCTTATCCGCTTTTGGACACTTTGCACATTTTTCATCGCCATATTCTGAGAGCCAAAACGTCTTTATTTTTTCTCCCCCGGAGCTGGGCGAGGGCTTATTTGTTGCGGGACAATCTGTAGATTTCATTGGTACCATTTTGGGGTACATGCAATTTTTATTTTTATTTTTTGATCACTTTGTATTTCATTTTTTTGGCAAGCCAGGTGACCAAAAACCTGCAATTCTGATGTTTTTTATTATTTATTTTTTTTACGGCGTTCGCAATGCGCTATGAATGACAATTTTACGTTATTCTGCGGGTCGGTACGATTACGGTGATACCAGATGTATATAGTTTTTCTTATGTTTTGCAGCGTCTACACGATAAAATCCCTTTTGTTTCAAATTTATTTTTGGTGTCACCATATTCTGAGAGCCATAACTTTTTTATTTTTCCGTCAAAAAAGCTGCGGGAGGGCTTGTTTTTTGCGGGACGGGCTGCGTTTTTTAATGGTATAATTTTGGGGTACATGCAACTTTTAGATCCCTTTTTTTTATTCTGTTTTGCGAGGGGTAGTGACAAACAAACAGCGATTCTGGAATAGTTTTTTATTTAATTTTTTTACGGTGTTCACCGTATGGGTAAAATAGCGTGATATTTTTATAGTTTGGGTCGTTACGGACGCGGGGATACCACATATGTGTACTTTTATGTTTTTTTGGTTTTTCCTATAATAAAAGACTTATTATAGGAAAAGAGGCTGTTATAGTGTTTTTTAACATGAAAAGTATTTTTTTTTTACAACATTTTTATTAACTTGTTTTAACTTTTTCTTTTGTCCCACTAGGGAACTTGAAGGCATGAAGCCCTGATCGCTATTCTAATACACTGCACTACCTACATAGTGCAGTGTATTAGAGCTGTCAGCTATTCACTGACAGCAAGCCTATTAGGCTTCGCCTCCCGGCGGGGCCTAATAGGCTTCCGTACTAGGAAGCGATTGTTAGGCTATGGTTGCCATAGCAACCATCGGAACCTTCGCGGGTGCCGATGGTTGTTATTAGCAACCATAGGGTACGATCTAATCACTTAGATGCAGCGATAGCTGCATCTAAGGGGTTAATCGGCCTGATCGGAGCCTTGCTCCGGTCCTGGCCGTTAGGGCACGATGTCAGCGGTGACAAACCGCTGACACCCGCGCCCGTGGCAACCATCGTGGTTGCCGACAGGCTACAAGCCACTTCGATGCATCGATCACGTTGATCGATGCATCGAAGGGGTTAATCGGCCGGATCGGAGCCTAGCTCCGGTCCTGGCCGTTGCAGAGGGGTGCCGGACATCTGATTCCCGGCGGTGATAACGCTGGCTCGGCTTCTGAGCCAGCGTCATCACATACCCACGTCATAGAGCTGTGATTGGTCAGTCTGCTTTGACTGACCAATCGCAGCGATCGCCGGCAGGAGACCGCTGTGAATGGTTCCCTGCCGTCCTACTGTGCCGGTCAACTGTCATAAACAGTTGACGGCACAGTTCTGTCACCTTGTCCTTTGACAGGGTGACAGTTTTTAGCCAGGACGCACCGGTACGTCCCTGTGGCTTAAAGCACTTCAATGCAGGACGTACCGGTACGTCCTGGTGCGCTAAGGGGTTAATAGAAGTTGATCTAGCTTTTTCTTATCCTTACATTTTCAGTTTTGCCTCTGCTGTTCTCTTGAATCTTGCTTTACTAGTAGAAACTGGCCAATCAGACAAGTGATTCTTCAATCTATTTTATTAATCCATGCCTAGGTTTATTCACCTAACCACAGTCTGTGTCCTTAGTAAGGCGGTCATAACTGTAAGTACTAAGTTAAGTTTGACTTTCACTTGGTTAGGCTCTGTTCACAATAGGGATGCGCGATTCATCTAAATTCTGTTTAACAAACCCAATAAATCAGCAGAAGGTAAAGTAAGAAAAGGATACATTGACAGACAAACCGTATGTATATTCTGCAGTGACTAGCATTCTGTAAAATCTACCCATCATGAATGGAGAAAAATGCTCAGATTAAATAGTTGCATTTTACAATACTATGGAACGCTTGTTTTTTATGTGACAATGTTCTCTGCTGAGATTATGCTACTTCTATTTACTTTGAGCCTCCCATATAAGCTGCTGTTAAGCCTTCAGCGCAGTTGAGTCATGATTTTTACTAAAGGTATTTTAAGGTAGTTCTCCCCAGGTTTTATAGGATATTAACTTGGAACTCTTGTATATGTCATGGGTAATGCCAGACTCTGGGTAGCATCTGCATAATGACTAATACCAAGACACTAGTGAATGATTTAACTTATTAAAGTATTATAAATACAGTTCTGTTTAGATAGCAACTGAACTATGGTGCATGCTTTTAACATTTCTCTACATTACTTTGGGAAGGCTCAACTCTAATCTAGGTGACCGACATTTTAATTCTATGGATATATATCCATAGGTAGGGATGTCACGATACCAGAATTTGGACTTCGATACCGATACTTCGTTTAGTATTGCGATTTCGATACTTTTGCCAACAGTAATAAAAAAAAAATTCTTCCGTTTTCTGAGGTGAGGCGCGACGTGTGGTGAATTTTGAACGTGCCTCACATTAATAGTAATTAATCCCATCATGTTTCTCAGTCATAATGGGTTAATGTGCGAGGTGCATGATGGGGTTAATTACTATTAATGTGAGGAACATGGAGGTTAAATTCATCGCACCTCGAGCCTCACATTAAGTGAATGAAAGCCGTGTTTATTTCATTTTTTTTACAGCGTACACCATAAATGATGCAAAAAAAATTGTTGTGCGCGCCATTACTGAATGTGTGAATATTTTATGTATTGAGACTTATTTTACTGTTGATTGTAAAAAAGGTGAATGTGTATTTTTTTTTTTAAATTTAACAATACTTTGTTTTTACTTTTATTTTTAAACTTCAATGTACTGACATATATCAGATATGTGCCAGTACATTAGCCTGTGAACAGATAGCACACAGGCAGTTGTTAGGACATACTTGGGTATGTCCTAACAACATGAAATATGGTAAGACAGCCCTGGGGTCCGTCAATAGACCCTGGGCTGTCTGCCCATATATGGTATGGCCCTCGATCACGTCACAGGAATTCCCTGTGACGCGATCCAGGGGCATCCCCCCTTCTCATTTTCTCCTGAATGCTGCAGTCAGCTGTGTTCGCAGCATTCAGGGGAATAACGGCGGAGATGAGAGGTTTCTCTGATCTCCGCCGTTACAGAGTGGGGCTGCGGCTGTGTAATACAGCCATTGCCCCGCTCCTGACAGGAAGTGCGCGCGCAGTCAGCATGAGGAGGTGCGGCCGGCGCTGCACTAATGAGCGGCAGTTCAGGCACTGAGGATAGAACATGGGGGTGTTTTGTAGTGCGCCTGCCATGTTCTGTCTCCAGTGCCGCCGCTCATTAGTGCAGCGATGGCCGCATCGCATCATCCTGACCCTGCAAACTTATCATGACTCAAGAGCGGGGCTGTGGCTGAATTACACATGTATTACACAGCCGCAGCCGCGCTCCCATACATTCATGTATTACTATACTGAGCTGTGCAGCTGCGCAGCTCAGTATCGAAATACAGGAAATAGCGGTATCGAACCGTTTAGGGATGCACAGTATCGAAACAGTATCGAAGTTTCGATGCACCGTGCATCCCTATCATAGGCTGTAGTTCCTTTAGTGGTGTCTGCTATTTTCATGTTTGCTATGCTTGTAAGTCGCTAAGAAAATTAGTAACAGAAGGACATGGTTTGCCAGCAAGGTCATCCCAGGATAGATTCTGTTCCTATCGCATGACATTCACAGCAGATCCCGTGTCCATTTTGACAGCAAAGTACACCCCAATGTAAATGATGTGTAAACATATTCATGGTGCAGTTATCCAAAAGTACTTAATTTTGACTTTATGATCCTTGAGATCTTTTTAGCTAGAGCTGTGTGGTGTTTGCATCCCATTAGATCATTCGCAATACCAGCAGATTCTTTGAGCGTAATCTTCACTGAGTAGAAACAAGAGTGATTGCAACACTCCATATGTATTTAAAGTAGTTCGAGCACTTCTTAGTCTTTCCAATGTTGATCGGACATAGTCGAGTCACATTAATGACAACCGGCTAATATCCAAAGTAACCGCCGTGTGCAGCACTGACAGCTGCTAGACTGGCTAGGAGTGACTTAATAAGGTGCTTGTAGGTTGTCTCCGGTATCTGAAAGCCATGCTCACTGCAATGCATCCCATATCTGCTGGAGGGTGATCTATAGAGCTAATAAGACGATCGAGGTCCGGTGATTAGGGGCCCAGCGAAGAACTTGGAAGTCTTGGTCATGCTCTTCCAATCACTGTCGGACATTTTCAGCTGTGTGACATGTCGCATGGTATTGCTGGAAGATTCCATCTGCCCCAGGGAAGACAAACCGCATGTATGGGTGGACATGATCTGCAATGATGGCTTCATACCCAAATCGATTCAGAGTGCCTTCCACATGGATGCATGGGCCCAGAGCATGCCATGAGAAAATTCCCCAGACAATAATGCTGCCACCACCAACTTGTGTCCTTCCAGCAATGGTTGCCGTGGTACGCTGTTTCTTGCCTGACACGCCAACGTCCATCTGTTCGATGAAGCAGAAAATAGGACTCCTTGGAGAAGGCAACCATTTGCCAATCTGGTCCAATTCTGATACTGCCATGCAAATTGAAGCCTTTTTTTCCAATGCACCTTTGTTAGCATAGGAGCAGTGACCATCTCTGCTTCGGAGCCCCGTACACAGTAGGGTTCGCTAAACAGTTTTAGACACTTGTCTGGTAGCCCCCTGGCTTATTTTCACTGTGAGCTTCTCCACTGTAGCGCGTCGTTCGGACCCTCGCACACCTTCATAGCCAACATTCACCCCTCATCAATGCTACATGGTGCTCAGTAGTCTCCATGTCTGTTATTCCCAATGGTGCCATTTATCCACTTGTGATACACTTTCACCACAGCAGCACGCGAACAGTTCACAAACTGTGCTGTTTGAGAAATACTGCCACCCTTGGCCTGAAAGCCAATAATCCTCGCTCTTTGCAACTCTGAGCCCATATCACTCTTTGTTATTGCCATGGGTAAGAGGCGATTTATCAGACAGCCTATCGCACACCTTATAGACCCACCAAGTCCACCCACGACACATCGCTCACTTCATGGGCTACGTGCTGCCGACGTCAAAAGTAGGAGGTGGTCATAATGTGACAACTGTATTTTGTATAGGCCATTTCTGTCTATTTTAGAAACTATATATACTAGTCCTTCATTAAATAGAATTAACTTTTTGATATTCTATTTCAATAATTCAATTAAAAAAGTGAAACTGCTATATTTATATAGGTTCATTACACACAGAATGATCTAGTTCCAGCAATTTTTTTTTTCTTTTTAATGTTGACAATTATGGCTGGCCGTTAATGAAAACCCAAAATTTAGTCTTTCAGAAAATTAGAATATTGGGTAAAAGTTGAAGATTGTAGACTCATGGTGTCATACTCTAGTTAGCTAATCAACACAACACCTGCAAAGGTTTCCTAAGCCTTTAAATGGCCCAACAGTCTGGTTGTGGGCTACACAATCGTGGGTAAGCCACAAAACAACATTGCTAAAGAAGCCGGCTGTTCACGGAGTGCTGTATCCAAGCATATTAATGGAGAGTGGAAAGTGGTCGAAAAAGGTGCACAAGCAACACCTTGAAAGGTTTGTCACGAAAAGGCCATTCAAGAATCTGGGTGAGATTCACAAGGAGTGGACTGCAGCTTGAGTCAGTGCTTCAAGAGCCACCACACACAGCTTGTATCCAGGACATGGGCTACAACTGTCGCATTCCTTGAGACCATGTCAGAAGCGTCTTACTTGGGCTAAGGAGAAAAAGGACTGGTCTGTTGCTCAGTGGTCCAAAGTCCTGTCTTCTGTTGAAAGTAAATTTTGCATTTCATTTTGAAAACGAGGTCCCAGAAACTCGTTTGACCTAAACCTCATAGAGAATCTATGGGGTATCGTCAAGAGGAAGATGAAACTCCAGACCCAACAATGCAGATGAGCTGAAAGCCGCTATCAAAGCCACCTGGGCTTCCATAACACCTCAGCAGTGCCACAGGCTGGTCGCCTCCATGCCACGCCGCATTGATGCAGTAATTCATGCAATAGGAGCCCCAACCAATTATGGAGTGCATATACTCTACATACTTTTCAGGAGTTTTCATTAACTGTTAGGCCTCATGCACATGACTGTAGCCATGTGCACTGCTGTAATTTTTGGGTCACCCACCTACAAATCGCGGGCCGTGCACATGGCCGCACTATTTCCTCTGAGCCTGGACCGCAGAACACAGCCGTAATAAGACCTGTCCGTGCTCCTGGGCCATGCACGGACCGTGGAAACCACTGTCGTGTGCATGGCCCCATACGAGTAAATGGGGACGCAATTCTCCTGTGGATTTTTGGGGGAATTGCGGCCGCAGAAGCATGTTCGTGTGCATGGGGCCTTAGCCATAATCCTCAACATTAAAAGAAATAAAAAATGCTTGAAATGGTTCATTCTGTGTGTAATGTATCTATATAATGAGTTTCACTTATTGAATTACTGTAACTTTTTGATATAGTCTAGTACAGTAATGAAGAACAGTTTGAACAAGGGAGGGAGAGTACCTGGGTGGTGGGGTTTACATTTTAGAATTTGGTTTCCCCACTATACCTAGAAGGCACAAAAAAAACTTGTAGACCATGAGGCAATCTTCCTGACCTTATGTGGCAATCATACTGGACAAGAACGCATTACATAAACCTAAGCCTATCTTAAAGCATTTCTGCTAAAATTATATCCTGAGTAAGGCTCTGTTCACATTTGCGTTGTGGCTTCAGCTTTTTATAAAGGTCACAATGTTGTGAATTATCCGTTGCACGACTGACAACAGCAGCGCAGCAAACCGAACCCTATGTTTTTGACGAGTTTTGCGGCGCGGTTTCCGCATCAAAAAACGTATTAAACACTGTGTGAACATAGCCTTATGTGATGTGTTTTTTGTTATGTTTTTCCCCCATCCTAAATGACAATCTGCAATGGGGGCTTGCTGTAGCAGATTGGAACAGAGCCTAAGACTGGGGCTAGTGAGCGATTTAAATCTCTGTCCATAGGTATTCGTTAGGCTAGAGCGAACAATCTCACTACAAAAAATTGCTGTGATATATCGCTGCTCCTAGGAATGCATTGAGTAGCTTGGAAATCTCTTAATAGCTCGCTCAAAAGACTTGCTGACGCTTTTTATTTATTTATTTTCTACTAAACAAAGACTTACATCTGCTGGTTTTTAAAGTTGTGGACTTAAAGCAGCTTGTGTGAATATATGTATTGTCTGGAAAGATTTAAGAGCTTTTTAAGCTGCTTAATGCATTCCTATGGACAGCGAATTTATTGCTCACTACAGTCTAGGTCTAGCCCCAACCTTAGACTATTCGATGGCTTAACAGCTCTTACAGCAAAGAATATTTTTCCTCAAGATTTTTTTATATTTTGGTTTTTTTCCTCAACCTGAGCGGCGTACATACTTGTCTTTTGAGCTTACCAGATAATTGTAACATTGTTGCACAATAATTTTTTTTATCAATATTTAGCATTTACTGCCCTTGTATGCCAACTGATTACATTTTGTGTGTGAGTTGAGGCTTGTTCACATGTGTTCCATCGTTCTGCTCAGTTATAAGAGCAGAAAAACAAGAATACTGGAAGCTCTGGATCTGTTGCATGACGGAAACCAACGGTTGGACACTGACTTTAATGGGCTTTGTTGGGTCTGTCACGGTTTGTCATTTTGCCAGACATATATACGCAGCATGTTGCTCATGTTGAATCTATGACTGAGCCTCTAATGTAGATGTGAACTGCTGCTTACACAATAACTTGGTGCCTCTTAATATTTCTAATCTGTGTTCAGAATAGAGGATAGTAAATTGATATTCTGCTGGCAAGTGTCCATTCTCTATGCACTATTGAAATTCTTGGGTCCAAGGTAGGTCTACACTTAAGAATAACCAACTGTTTTACTGTATTTATTTGCTTTGCATATTTGGGTTTTCATGTTCTGTCAAAATGTAATATTGCAAACATGAAATATGACACCATTAAGCATGTATACTTGTTATATTGATAGGAAATTACAGCAAATCAGATGAGGACATGCTTCCTGACACCAGGGACACTCAAGCACCATCTCACTCACAGAGAATTTTGTATAGTAATCCTCAGACCAAAATAGAAATCATCCGGAAGGAACAAGCCAGAAATACTCAACGATATAAAGTAAACTATGATCCACAAAGCACTGACACCTTAAATTACTTTTCAGAATCCAAGCAGGATATGGAACATGTAAGTGTGATTTTTATTTTGTGTTGTTCTGACTTTGGAACAGGACAATAGAGAACAATATGCCCTCCATGTGCGCAAAATGCAAAAACTTATCATTAATAAGCTTTCTACTGATAAAATGTATTGACACCGACATATACAACTGTATGCATGACCACTGCTGTAAAAAAAGTAGACTACAGAGACTTTTCGGTTTATGAATGTAGTAACAAAGCATTAAAGAGAACCTTTCACCTAGATCTTACCGCCTCCCTCAAACCAAGTATATGGTCCTAAATTGTTTAAAAAAAGCAAGTAGCCCTTGTACCTCTACAATATGCCCCTAAGGGTATGTGCACACGATAACTGGCTTTTACGTCTGAAATTACAGACTGTTTTCAGGAGAAAACCGCTCCGTCGTTTCAGACTTAAATGCTCCTCGCATTTTGCGAGGCGTCATTGACGCCCGTAATCTTGAGCTGTTCATTGAATTCAATGAAAAACTGCTCAAATTACGTTTCAAAGAAGTGTCCTGCACTTCTTTGACGAGGCAGTCATTTTTACGTGTCGTCGTTTGACAGCTGTCAAACGACGACGCGTAAATGACAGGTCGTCGGCACAGTACGTTAGCAAACCCATTCAAATGAATGGGCAGATGTTTGCCGACGTATTGGAGCCGTATTTTCAGACGTAAAACGAGGCATAATGCGCCTCGTTTACATCTGAAAATAGGTCGTGTGAACCCAGCCCAAAGTTTCCCCACATTGTTTGGTAATCAGGATAGATGAATCTGGTGGCTGTTTTCTCTAGAGTAGTCCAGCGTTCTACGATTCCCAGTTAACCGCAACTCCTTGAATGATTCACAGCCGGCCCCCTAATCTCTAACACAATCCTGTACATTCCCACTCCATTCATCATGCAGTCCCCTGGAACATCACGGTTGTACTGCGTATGTGGTGTCTCCTGACGTTGAATCCCATCTACCGCTAGGAACTATTAGACCACTGCCTGTCTCGACCTGAAAGTTTTTCAATACTGAAATGAACCAAGCTATTGTATATTATACATAATCACATCCTCTGCAAGAGTAACTTCTCTGGAACCAGGGATGGTACGTCCTCTATTGAATGTGGCTCCTGTAACGCGAATGCACAGGTGCTATTCTCAACTTTCAGGATGGAGGCAGTGTTAGATCATGGAGAGAGAGTTCTTGATGAAGAATTCAGTTACATAGCAGACTCTGAAACGTCACTGGTGGATTACATCGGTAAATAAGCGATTTGACAAATTTAAATCGCTGACTTAGTATTTAGGTTAAAGGGAATGTGTCGCTAGAGACTTTTTTTTTTTTTTTTTAGTTAAACAGTGTATAAATGATTAAACATTGTTATAATTTTTTTTAATTTTTTTCACTAGTCAGGAAATATTGTAAATTAGAATCTAATTTATAACATTTCCCAGTGCTGGTCAGTAGATGGAGCAATTCCCAAAATTGCAGCATTGGCATGTGGTAAAGCAACCACATTGCTTTATGCTGCAAAATTTGAGAAAACACACTCGCTCTAGTGAGCTCACAGAATCCCCCCTCCCTTATCCTGGCTAGTGCCAGGAGAAAGGAGGGGATTGAACGGTCAAACCTCCTACACTGTGTCGCCATTTTATTGAGCTAATACACAGTGTAGTAGGTTTACATACAGTAGTAAACACACAGTAAAACACGTACATACACAGAAATAACTTACCTGCTCCTGCCGCCGCCGCTCCCTCCGGTCCGTCTGCTCCCTCCGCTCCAAGTTCTTGCATTAGAACACAAGACCGGAAGCCGCAACCGGAAGTAGTAATCTTACTGTCCGGCCGCAGCTTCCGGTCCACAAGAAAATAGCGCCGGACGTCGCTCGGCCGAAGACCTTCCATTTGGACTGTGGGAGCAGCGCATGCGCCGTTCCCACACAGACGGCGTACAGCATAGTGAATGGAACGGGTCCCATTCGCATTCTCTATGGGGCTGTATGTGCCGCATTCCATGTCTGTATGTGTCGTTAATCAACAATAGACAAGAAAAAGTCACACACAAATAAATAAAACATTTTTTAATAAAACACCAAGAGCAAATTGATATAAAAAAAAAATTTCCGCGACACCCGTCCTTTAACTACTACGTGAAGGTGTTATCGTTTGATAGGGTTGAATTCTGGTGACAAGTTCCCTTTAAAGAGGCTTTGTCACCAGTTCATAAGTGCCTAAAAGTTGGTAAAAAGTGAAAAAAATGCCCAGTTGGTCACTAAGAAACTAATTAGCCTAAATCTAAAATGTTTCATAACTTGCTAAAAAATTGTTTTTCAAAATAAAAACCACTTATCTACATTACAGCGCTGATCACATTAGGTAGGAGATAGGGCACTTATAAACTGGTGATAGAGCCTTTTAAGTTCAATGTATAAATAGTATATGGTAAGCTCCCTCTAGTTGCAATGACAGGCGACCAGAATGTACGTTGTTAATGGAGGATTTAGAGCTCTATCAGAAATGTTGCTCCGACCCCCTATGAAGATATTAACCCCTTTCCCACCACAGCTATTTTGGCTTTTTTTTCCTCCCCGCATTTCAAAAGCCATAACTTTAATAAAAATTTATGAGGGCTTTATTCTTGCCGGACGAGTTGTAGTTTTCCGTGGCAGCATTTATTTTACCATATAATGTACTAGGAAACTGGGTGGAATGGGAAAAAACAGGAATTCCTCCATTATTTTTTTTTTTTGCACTTCAGTTTTAAAGTGTTCACTGCAATTACAACTAAATCTTCACTTTATTCTGCGGGAACGATATGATTGTGATGGCAAACAAATAAAAAAAAAAATATATATATATATATGAGAGAGAGATTATACACACTACTTATTACAAGGCAAAAACTAATTGTAATTAATAGTTTGTCGCCACATTCTAAAAGCCATCTTTTTTTTTTTGCGCAACAAGCATTAGTTCTAAATGGTACCAATAATGGCGGGTTAAATTTGTTAGTTCAGACGTTTGCGTACGCAACAATACCAATTGTGTTTTTGTGGGGTTTCTTTTTAAACTTCTGCTGCGTTGTAGCTTTAAAAGTGATTCCCGACCATGAATTACGGAAACTGCTGAGCTACGCTGTGTCCGTAAATCCCATAGAGAATTGCAGTTACGGAAGCAGCGTATCATGCGGTTTCCATAACTACCATTTCAGTTCTATGGGACTTACGGAAACCGCATAGCTCAGTGAGCTACGCTGTTTCCGGAATTCATGGTGGGGAATCCAACTTTTCAACTACAACATAGAACGGGTTTAGGGGGCCTGTTCTGGAGATAAGTGCGGGTCCCCTTTAAGCACGGTCACAGGCAGGGCTTAAAGGGGTTTTCCCACGAGGGATATTTATGAGCTATCCGCAGGATGTGTCCGATGCGGGTCCCATTTCTGGGACTTGCACCTAACTCTACAACGGGGCCCCCTAAACCCTGTTCTACCTTCTGCTCTCTCGGCCACTTCCTAATCCTATGGTCGGGTGTTACGAAAACCAGGTCGTGCACTGTCAAAAGAGGGTTGACCCCCTCCCCCCTCTAATGCCTTAGATTCTGCGGTCAATAGCTACCACAAAATCTAAGGGGTTAAGCTAGCTCGTTACAGTGACGTGTCGGCTGTAACATGCTGGGATGCAGACTCAACCTTTAATGCCTAATACACACGAGCGTGTTCAGTCCATGATCTACGGACCGCAAGTCTGCCGCATTTCCTGGGCCAAACGCCGTTCAGGGTGCCGAGCTCCTAGTATCATAGTTATGTATGACGCTTTGTCCCTGCCTCCCCGCGGGACTACCACCTCGTTCTGAAAACATTACAGTATGGGACCGTTTTTCCGCAGCAAGGCGGTGACTCTTGGCATCGTACATAACTATGATGCTAGTAGCTTTCCTCCCTGAACGGTGTTCGGTCCGGGAAATACTGCATGCAGACCGTACATCATGGACTGAACACTTGTGTGAATTAGACCTGAGCCTGCTCCATACTCCCCACCCCCTACCCAGCATTGATGTAAGTAAACATCATACATCAGGAAGGGGTTAGTAATTTTCTGCTGTACCAAAAATAAATCTGGTCTTTGATTAATTCTTGTTAGAAAAGACAACTATTTATAAATTGATAAATATGTAATGTCTAGAAACAACATAACTAAGCAGACCAGGGTAACTTCTAAAGTTTCTTCTGAGAAGGTCAATCTCGTGACATGTTGTACTTAGGGAAAAAATTTGGTCGCTAAATTCAATATTTGTAAAAAACAGATTTAGAGAAAATTAGCAAAAATTTGCATTTTTCTAAATTTAAATGTATCTACTTGTAAAACAGATAGTAATACCACACAAAATACTTACTAGTTTATATTTCCCATATGTCTACTTTGTTTGCATCGTTTTTTGAACATTCTTTTATTTTTCTAGGACATTACAAGGCTTAGAACTTTAGCAGCAATTTCTAATTTTTTCAAGAAAAGTTCAAGCCTATTTTTTGAGGGTTCAGTTCTGAAGTGGCTTTGAGGGCCCTATAAGAAAGTCCCCATAAATCACCCCATTTTGAAAACTGCACCCCTCAAAGTATTCAAAACAGCATTCAGAAAGTGTTTTAACCCTTTAGGTGTTTCACAGGAATTAAAGCAAAGTAGAGGTGAAATTTACAAATGTAATTTTTATTTATTTTTTTCCCGAAAATTTATTTGTAATTTTTCTGTACCACAGAAGGTTTTACCCAAGAAATGCAACTCCATATTTATTGCCCAGATTCTGCAGTTTTTAGAAATATCCCACATGTGGTCCTAGTACGGTAATGGACTGAAACACAGCCCTCAGAAGCAAAGGAGCACCTAGTGGATTTTGGGGCCTCTTTTTTTTTTTTTTTTTTTTTTTTTTAAGAATATATTTTAGGCACCATGTCAGGTTTGAAGAGGTCTTGTACCATAACCGTAAAGACCCCCCAAAAGTGACCCCATTTTGGAAACTATACCCCTCAAGGAATTTATCTATGGGTATAGTTAGCATTTTGAACCCACAGTTTTTTTGCTAAATTTATTTGAATTAGTATGTGAAGATGAAAATCTACTTTTTTTTTTTTTTGTGAAAAAAACTTAGACCTTTTTAATTTTTACAAGGAATAAAGTAGAAAAAACCCCCCAACATATGTAAAGCAATTTCTTCCGATTATAGCAATACCCCATATGTGGTAATAAACTGCTGTTTGGACCCACAGCAGGCCTCAGAAGAGAAGGAGCACCATTTGGATTTCTGATTTTGCTGGAACAGTTTTCAGTGCCGTGTCGCGTTTGCAATGCACTGGAGGGATGAAAACCGTGGAAACCCCCCAATAATGACCCCATTTTGGAAACTACCCCTACAAAAATTCCTTGAGGGGTGTAAAGTTAGCATTTTGACCCCACAGTTCATTGGAATTAGTCTGTGTAAAGGTAAAAATCTACTTTTTTTCTGTAAGAACTTAGACATTTTTAATTTTTACAAGGAATAAAGGAGAAAGCACCCCAGCATTTTTAAAGCAATTTCTCCATATGTGGTAGTAAACTGCTGTTTGGACCCACACCGGGGCTTAGAAGGGAAGGAGCGCTATTTGGCTTTTGGAGCTCAAATTTAGCTGGAATAGTTTTTGGGTGTCATGTTGAATTTGCAAAGCCACTGAGAGACTGAAACAGTGGAAGCCCCCCAAAAGTAACCCCATTTGAGAAACTACACCACTTAAGGAATCTATCTAGGGGTATAGTGAGCATTTAGGCCCCACACGTCTTTTGCAGAATTTATTAGAATTAGGCCGTGAAAATTAATATCAACTTTATTTCCACTAAAATGTTTAATTTTTTTCAATTTCACAAAGGATAAAAGGAGAAAATTCACCCCAACAGTTGTAAAGCAATTTCTCCCGAGTACGGCTATACCCCACATGTGGTCATAAATGTTTTTTCATTAGAAAGTAATTAACCCTTTGCTTTTTCTTCGTTTTTTCCTCCCCACTTTCCGAGAGCCACAACTTTTTTTTTTTTATTTTTTCCGTCAATACAGTGGTGTGAGGGCTTATTTTTTGCGAGACGGGCTGTAGTTTTTTATTGGTACAATTTTTTTTTGGTACATAAGACTTTTTGAGCACTTTTTAATACATTTTTTGTTAGAGCGAAGGTGACCAAAAAACAGATTTTTCCGTTTACAATTTATTTCCAGTACATCCCTCATGACAGCACTACAGGAGGTTGCCCTCTTGACCTCTGTAGGGACAGGAAGACAGAGGTTAAAAGGCCCCTCCCACCACCCACCTGCCAGTGTTCTTCCTGTCCCCACAAGGGTCAGGAGCAGAGAGCGTCGCTCCTGTATTAAGTGCAGGAAAGAAACTCGGGCAGGGGGCAAGATCGGGGGGTCCGTGCACTCCCCCTTCTCTTCCCCCTAAAGCCCAGGCTAACACCCCTCAAACGACGGGTCCCTTAGCTCCCTCCCTGAGACACCTACCGGAGGAATCCTAGGCAGGGTTCTGGTAGTGTGTGGGGGCTGGGGTTTCCCAAGCAGGCTTCGGCCAGGCCGCGGACCAGGCGGGGACCGGCAGCTCCATAGGCATGGACGCACCGGCAGGGATCCTCGCTGCACCGCATAGCAAGCCTCAGTCGCCGGCTATGGCGGCTGCAATCCAGGTACACGCTGGACGAATAGCCGACCGGAAATGACGTCGCACTACTTCCGGTCCGCGGCCATCTTGGAAGGCGGGAAATTCAAAATGCCCGCATTTAAAGGGACACGCACAGGTATGTAGTTAGAGCTGATAACTCTAACTTGGATTAATTTTGTGTGGATTGCATTGCCTGTTACCTGTCGCGGTATGGAACTTCCTCGTCCTGATGGAACTCCAGATATGTCCCAGGGTCACGTGAGTCTCACCCTTGGGGAAGGGTATGACCCCTTATGTATGTACACCATACTTTACCTACCTTCTGTTTTCTCTAGGAAATAGATTCCTCTCAGAGACAAACTGATAAAAAGGTTAAAATGTGTGACTTGTGCAAAAAAATTGCCAGAGTCCCATAGAAAACAATTGTGTCAGGATTGTATTGCAAAAACACTAAAGGAGGAACAACCAACGTTTATGTCCGAGCTTAGGACTATGATTCGTGAAGTGGGTCAGACAGTAGCCCCCCTCGCCCCTCCGCAAGAAACTCCCTCACACTCCCGGGCAAAAAGACCGCGGATTGAAGTGGATCAAAAATATTGGCCTCCTTCTCAGGGGTCGGACTCTGAGCAGGAGTGCTATTACCTATCGGAGGATAAGTTAGAAGAAAGAGAGGAACTCTTGCCTTCAACTTCTTCCACTCAAGAGAAAAAAAATTTCTTCTCTTCCGAGATGTCGGATACCTTAATTCAAGCAATACGGGAAACTATGGATATTCCCGAAGAAGACCAACCACATACCATCCAGGATGAGATGTTTGGAGGTCTAACGGAAAAGAAAACAAGGGTTTTTCCGGTAAACGAAAATCTTAAAAGAATGGTGACAACTGAGTGGGAAGATTCAGAAAAAAGGCTCTTCATTTCAAGAGATTTTAAAAACAGACTTCTCTTTGATCCAGAGGACACTAAGCCTTGGGATGAGATCCCAAAAGTAGATGTCCCAGTAGCCAGGGTTGCTAAAAAAAACGCAATCCCATTTGAAGATTCCTCTCCGTTGAGGGACGCCATGGACCGAAAGGCAGACGGACTACTGAAAAGAGCGTGGGAATCTTCCTCTGCCTTGATCTCAACTAATATCGCGGCCACATCAGTAGCAAGAGCAATGTTTATATGGCTAAACCAACTAGAGACCCATTTGATGATGAAGACATCACGACAAGATCTATTAGAATCTCTACCCTTACTAAAGATGGCAACCGGATTCTTGGTAGACGCTTCAGCGGAATCTATTAGATTTGCTGCCAGGAATGGGGCTCTCTCAAATGCGGCTAGAAGAGCATTATGGCTCAAAATGTGGTCAGGAGATAGGAAGTCCAAAAACAAGTTGTGTTCTATCCCATTTACAGGGTCTCTGATGTTCGGTCCTCTCCTTGATAACATGCTGGAGAGTGCAACAGATAGAAAAAAGGGGTTTCCTGAAGAGAAACCAAAAAAAAACCCTCAGTTTGGAAGATTTCGCCAACAGAGGGATCCTACCTCACAGAACTACAGCGGGAAAGGGAAGTCCGATCGCTGGAGTTACCCCAAAGGAAAAAGGGGTCGAGGATATCTCCTTAACCCAAATAATTCATTCCAGCCCTCAAAGCAATGACTCCAAGAGCGTGGGGGGGGGAGACTCCTACATTTTTATCCCAAATGGTCGAGAATAACCCAGAACCCCTGGGTTCTAAAGATAATAGAAGAAGGATACAAAATAGAATTTTCCTCCATTCCTCCAGAGAAATTCCTAATAACCCAGTACCAAGCAAAAGATCTTCATCAGATCCTTATCCAGGACGTCGAGAAACTACTCAGATTGAGAGACATTTCTCCAGTTCCCCACAACGAAATATGCAAAGGCCACTATTCAAAAATCTTCTTGGTCAAAAAACCAAACGGTTCCTACAGGACAATAATCAACCTGAAGGTCCTAAACAAATGGGTGAATTATCGGAAATTCAAGATGGAGTCTATCAGATCGACTATTCCTCTAATAAGGGAAGAGGCATCAATGTGTACGATCGATTTTAAAGGATGCGTATTATCACGTTCCTATCCACCCCGCGTATCAGAGATTCCTCAGATTCGCAATTCAGGACGGTCCTTCCATTCTCCACTTCCAGTTTGTCTGCCTCCCCTTCGGCCTTTCCTCCGCCCCCAGAATTTTTACAAAAATTATGGCAGAGATCATGGCATTCATAAGAAATCAAGGTATAGTAATTATCCCATATCTAGACGACTTCTTGTTGACCGCAGATACTCCGGCTATCTTAGTCAGTCATCGGTCACAGGTTCTTTCCCTCCTACAAGAATTGGGATGGATAATCAACTTTCAGAAGTCGAGTCTTCCTCCCCAGAAACAGAAGGTCTTCTTAGGAGTACTACTGGACTCCTCCCGTCAGCATTCCTTCCTCCCAAGAGAGAAACAAATACTCCTACTGGCAGAAGTAAGAAAATTTTGGGGGAAAGATGCCTGTTCCATAAGGGAATGTATGCGGATGTTGGGAATGATGACGTCTTGCATCCAATCTATTCCATGGAGCCAATTTCACTCCAGACCCTTATAGAATCTGATCTTGTCCCGGTGGGATCGAAAACAAAACTCCCTGAATTTAAAAATTCAAATTTCCGAGACTGAAGTCATCCCTCCTGTGGTGGCTCTGCACAAACAACATAGACAAGGGAGTCTCCTGGAGAACTTCTCCTTATGTAGTGATTACCACAGATGCCAGCAAACACGGCTGGGGGTCAGTAATCAAAGACCAACACTTTCAGGGCACATGGACTGTTCAAATGAAGATGATGTCCTCAAACTTCAAAGAACTAAGAGCCGTATGGGAGACACTTGTAAGAGCTTCACCCACCATAAAAGGGAAGCATATAAGAATTTTATCGGACAACACGACAGCAGTGTCCTTTCTTCGCCATCAAGGGGGAACAAGATACACTCTTCTTCAGGCCCTCTCTGCACAAATTTTCAGTTGGGCAGAAGAAAACGTCCAATCAGTCACGGCAGTCCACCTAAAAGGCTCAGAGAACCTATCAGCAGATTTCCTGAGTCGGTAAAAAGTAGACCCTGGAGAATGGTCCCTAAACAGGGAAGTCTTTCTGTCCCTAACCCGAAATTGGGGTTATCCACAAATAGACCTGTTTGCCACGAGGAAGAACACTCAAGTAGAGACATTCTTCTCGCTAAATCTCAGAGACAACCCATTGGGAGTAGATGCATTGTCCCAACCCTGGGACATGGATCTGGCCTATGCCTTTCCTCCGTTTCCTCTAATACCAATGGTATTAAGAAAATTCCAGGAAGGTTTGACAAAGCTCATCATTATTCTTCCCTATTGGCCAAAAAGAAGTTGGTTTCCAATCGTACAATACCTAGCGTTGGAAGACCCGATCATGCTCCCAGTCAGGGAGAATCTTCTCTCCCAGGGTCCCTTATTCTTCCAGGGAATAGAAACTCTGAAATTGTCAGCCTGGATCCTGAAAGGCAGATCTTGAGGAACCACGGTCTGTCAGACGAGGTAATTTCAACTATCTTATCAAGTCATAAAGAAGTTTCCTCTAAAATCTATCAAAAGATTTGGAAGAAATTCTGTTCCTGGCATGGAAACCCAGGACCAGACCCCCTTTTCTCCAAACATTGCAAAAATCCTAGATTTCTTACAAAAAAGGACTTGGCCCTAGTACCTTAAAAGTACAGATTTCAAACTTAGGTAATTTTTTTTAACACTCCTCTGGCTGAACATCGGTGGATCAGAAGATTCACCCAAGCGGTCTCTAAACTGAAACCTTCCCTAAAGAAATCCGTTCCTACCTGGGATTTGAATGTGGTGTTAACGACTCTTTGTGAGCTCCCCTTTGAGCCGCTCGACGAAATTAGTATGCATTTTTTTAACTCTAAAAGCTGCATTCTTAGTCGCTATTACTTCAGCAAGAAGGATTGGAGAAATCCAATCTCTGTCAGTCATAGAACCGTACCTAAAAGTACAAGAGGATAAGATCATTCTAAAGCTGGACCCTTCCTTTATTCCAAAGGTATCTACTGCTTTCCATAGAGAACAAGAAATAATTCTACCTTTTTATCCAGATCCAAAAAACCAACAAGTAGAAAAATTCCATTGCCTGGATGTCAGGCAAACAATTCTTCAGTATCTGGATAGAACATCCTCCTGGAGACAAGATAAAAATCTATTTGTCCTATTTGGGGGAAAGAAAGCCTCTCAAGCGAGATTGGTAAAAACCACCATACAAGAAGCCTACAAGTCCCAAGGACTATGTACCCCACAAGGCATCAGAGCCCATTCAACGAGGGCAGTTTCGGTATCCTGGGCAGAAAGAAGAGAAGCCTCTATGGACCAAATCTGCAGAGCTGCCACTTGGTCAAGCCATCATACGTTTTACAAACATTATAGGCTCGATGTTCTGTCCGATACGGATTTAAGTTTTGGACGGAAAGTCCTGCAATCCATAGTCCCGCCCTGAGCATTATAATCTGGTATTGCTCCTGTAGTGCTGTCATGAGGGATGTACTGGAAAATCGCAATTAGACCTACCGGTAATTGTATTTCCAGGAATCCATCATGACAGCACCATTACATCCCTCCCTGATTGAATTCTGATTCGTGCATTTAACATGTCAGTTATTATCCCTAGAAATAAAATAGGGTTGCATCCATCCTGGTGTAGTAATTGAAAAACACTGGCAAGTGGGTGGTGGGAGGGGCCTTTTAACCTCTCTGTCTTCCTGTCCCTACAGAGGTCAAGAGGGCAACCTCCTGTAGTGCTGTCATGATGGATTCTTGGAAATACAATTACCGGTAGGTCTAATTGCTATTTTTTCACGGCGTTCACCGTGCGAGTTCAATAATGGTATATTGTAATAGCTTGGACTTTTACGGACGCAGCGATACCAATTTTGTGTTTTTGTTTTTTTTTGGTTTTTTTTTACATTACTTTAGAGAAAAAATGTGAAAAGGGTTTATTTTTGGACTTTAAATATTTATAAATTTTTTTCCACTAATAACTATTTACTTTAGTTTTTACACATTTTATTAGTCCCCATAGGAGACTTGAACCAGCGATCGTTAGATCACTGGTAGAATACACTGCAATACTAATGTATTGCAGTATATTGTTGTTTTTACAGGCTCCTGTAACAGCGTGTTCGCTGTTTCTGTCCGTTAGTCCCGGGTATCAGCTGTAATACACAGCTGACACTCGCAGCGTATGGCGCGAGCTCAGCGCGTGAGACTCTCCATATATCGCCCCCCACACCACGACATGCTATTAAGTCATGGTGCCATAAGTTTTTTTTGGTTTTTTTTCAGTCAAAAAAGCTGTGTAAGGGTTTGTTTTTTGCGGGACGGGTTGTAGTTTGTATCGGTACTACTTTGGCGTACATGTGACTTTTTGATCACTTTATTGTATATTTTGGTAGGGGTGGTGACCAAAAAATAGTGATTCTGGCATTGTTTTTAGTTTTTTTTTTTTTTTTGCGGTGTTCACTGTGCGGGAAAAATATTAGTTTTATAGTTGGTCGTTACGAACGCGGTGATACCAAATGTGTACTTTTTTTTCCGTGTTCATTTTTTTTTTTCCTATAATAAAATACTTCTTATAGGGAAAAAAGCAGTTCTTGTTTATATCACTTATAACTTTTTTTTTATTTTTACACTTTTTTTTTTAAAACCTTTTTTATTCATTTTTTTTTTACTCGTCCCACTAGGGGACACTTAGACTTGCAGCTCTGATCGCTGCTGGAATACATTACACTACACACGTAGTGTAATGCATTCCAACTGTCTATGTGATGTAACAGTCACAATGACAGGAAGCCTAGGAGGACCAGCAGAGGCTGGTCCTCATAGGTTTCTGTACATGGCAGCCCGGAAGCCATTGTCTGGCGTCCGGTTGCCATGGGTACCATCGCCAGCCCCCGTGATTTCACATGGGGGCTGCCGATCGGCGCTAAACACCTTAATTGTGGCGTTCAAAATCGAACGCCGCAATTAAGGGGTTAACTGCCGAAATCTGCAACGGGGAATGCAGGGCAGACACCCTGCACAGTTAACCGCCGCTGCGGTGTAGCGTCACACAGCGGTTAACTGTCAAAGGTCAGACATTCCTGCACGTCAAGGTGCACGAACTTACTGCACACATTGACGTGAAATTAACATCAAGGTGCGGGAAGGGGTTAAAGTAAAACTTTTTTTTATATTTTTTTTTTCAATAAATTTTTAAAAGCTGCATAAAAACACTAAATACATTCAATAATAAAAAATAGATGGTAACAAAGGTATACATGCCTATTCGTGCTGACTCTATGATGGTCAAGTTACTTTAGTAGCCAGGTAGACCACTCCAGTAGCCTGTCTGTTTGCTTTTTCTGTTTTAGCCAATCAATAAGACGTAAAAAAAAACGCCACCAGCCGCAAATTTCTAGGTGCACTGGCTCCTGGGATTTGTCAATCTCTGTACTGATTTGATATAAAAACATTGTTATGATAATTTTATTAGTCTGCATTGCTGTTTTCATAGGGTCCATGTCGAAGAGAAATGGAAAGTATATTAAATCGCTTAAAGATGATGAACATCTTGAGCCCTAGAGGATTTCATATTCCAAACTGTGACCAGAAAGGATTTTACAAGAAAAAACAAGTAAGCTATGTTTATTTCAGGGCATATCCCATCACTTAAGAGCATAGTGTTGAATATTAATTGTGAAAAATCCATGTTAGTCTTTAGTTAGTTTTTTTTTTTTATTGAGTTTAGGTGAAAAAAAAAAATACAAAGTAACTACCCTTTCCTTCAACTCATGTTCAAATGTCAGATGGGACCGTGGTTTTTGTCTTGACATTCCGGACAACAGCTCGGCAAGCAGAGCTTCTACATACCTCCTTTGGTATTAACGTTCGTGCCAATAATACTCATCAATGGTTTAAAGAAAAAAAGACCGCCTTCTGTATGAACTAGAAGGCTAAAACTTGCATCCACCATATGACTGATAGATCGGAGCTGTTAAGTAGTTCTTAGAAAACCTTGGGTGTATCTCTACAAATAGAAACGCGAGCAAGCCATTGATCTTTGTATATGACTTAAAATATGCCAGCTACATGTATTCAAGCATTTTTTTCCCCCCGCATGGTTTAACCCCTTAATACCGAAGGTATTTTAAACCTTAATGTCCGACCAATTTTTTACGTTTTTCAATAGTCGCATTCAAAGATCTAACTTTTTTTTTTATTTTTGCGTCGACCTAGCTGTATAAGGCTTTTTTTTTTTTTTTTTTTTTTGTTGCGGGACAAGTTGTATTTTATAGTAGCACCATTTTGGGGTGCATAATTTATTGATTTTACTTTTTTTTAGTGGGGTACTGGAGAAAAACAAATTTCGCGATTTATTTTGCGTCTTAATTTTCCGCCGTTGACTGTGTGGTATAAATCACTTTATTCAGCGGGTCGTTACGATTGCGGCGATACCAAATCTATATGGATTTTTTTTGTTTTCCTACTTTTACACAGTAGCAGCTGTATGAGGGCTTTTTTTTCTGCGGGACGACTGTATTGGTACCATTTTGGAGTAGATGCGACGGTTTGATCACTTATCAAATTCTTTTGAAGGCAGGATGAACAGAAAACCGCAATTCTGGCGTTGTTTTTTTATTATATTTTTTACGGCGTTTACCATGTGGATTAAATAGCTAATGTAATAGCTTTATAGTTAGGCTTTTACAGATGTGGCGATACCAAATATGAGACCTTTTTTTTGCCCACATACCCGCACGACCCCACTGCAGAGGCCGGAGCTGGAGGATTTGCGGTGTTTGCGTCGCAAACAGAGCTCTCACCCGGTCCCGAACGCAAGGAAGACAGGTAGGAATACTTATAGGATACTCCACCTGTCTTCGCCTTTGCCTTCTTCCTCATTTTCCACATCTTCTTTTTCTGTTTCTTTTCTTCCTCAGGCGGGAGTTGTGCTCCAACAAAAGTTCTGAAAATAAATTAGGGATTCTTGTTGCTGTATTTGCGTGAGCCCGACTCTAAACTGTCCATGCACTGGTTGCGGGAAAGCTCCCTGCTTGCCTCTCCGTTACGGTTTTCCCAGGGGTCCTCCGAGCCCGTCTCCGCCTCCACACGTTCCCCCATCTCCACGACCTCTCCGGCCTCCACTTCTCCAGCCTCCACTTCTCCAGCCTCCATTCCTGTGGCCTTTGCCACAGCCTCCATTTTCAGCCTCCACCATCACTGCATTTTTGTTTTTTCCTCCTCCTTTTCCTTCCCCTTTCCAGGGGGTTTCGTTACCTTGCGTGGGGGACGACATCAGGGAAAACCTCATCGTTTTCCAGCTTCTCCCCAAAGGCTCCCCCACAGGCCACTATCTCCAATCGCCTTCCTCCACGCCTTGACTTCCTCCAGGATTTGTTTTACCTGGAGACTATACCGGGACCTCTTGGCGCCTGATGTTTTTGCAGCTCGTCCCCTGGCGACCGCCAGATCTTCCCGCAGCCGCCGCAGGGACTTAGCCAGGTCCCGGTATTCTTCCAGATGCGCAGCTAGGCGGGAGCTGAAAGTCTCCATCGACTGCAGTAGCCCCCACTCCTCAATCGTGCTCTGGTCCCTGGGTCGGGCATCTGGCCTTGCTGGGCCTTCTGGTCCTCCACCTGGGCGAACCTCAATCGTCTCGTCTCTCCTCTCTACTCCTTCCAGAGAACCAGCATCAGGGGGGGGCCGCACAGATCTTTCCACGAGATGACCTTCTCACCCCTGATGCTGGCTGCACCTTCCAAACTTCTTACATGTCACTATGACATGTCAGAAGTTTGTCAAACGTTTCGCTACACTTTAATCACTAATAGTGTCGTCTGACATTGGATTTTCCTGTGTAAATACAGTAGAAAAAAAGGCTATTTAATAGATTGGACTTTTCCTCATCCTCCTCCACCATTATACCCAGAATATTATGAGAGCCAACACTTAAGTGTTCAGTTAATTATTCTTTATGTATTTAAAAAAATATATATTTTGGGGTTCTTCTACTTTCTTTGGCAACGAGTCTGTTTTAATCTTTGCTGCGTTTTTATTTTGTCTTTTACAGAACTTATTTTTTTTTTTTCTTTATTTAAGGTCACGTCACTAGCATCTTGCCTTAGTAGTTGGAACGCTTTATTTTTATAACTTTATTCCTCCCCCCCTTGCTATTTTAGTTTTCACATCCGTTTTGTCTTTGTTTCTAGCTGGTTTATTCCCATAAGGTATTTTTCACAGGACCTACTTGAGAGGCTTTTAAAAAAATGCTCATTTAGCTTATGTATTTTTATTATTAAGGACATTGTCCCAGTTTATGCTATTTAGGTTAACCCTTAGGTCTTATTCACACAAACAGGTGTCAGAATGGCCTTGAAAATTGTTTGCGTGGGCAAAAATAGTACATGTCCTATTTTTTTCCACGGGCCATTCACACGGTCCATTAAAAAAAAAACGGCAGTGTGAATAACCCCCATAGAAGTACATTGATTATAAAGCAGGCACGTGGTGGCCGTTAAACGTCACATGGCCAATTATTCCGGTCATGTAAATAAGGCTGTAGCAAAGTCTGCTTTCTGAAGTTTAGTAAATAAATGTTTAGTAAAAACCCCAAACCCTCTTATTTAAAGGGAATGTGTTGCCAGAAAAACATGTTTTTTTTTTTAAAATTTAAACATTTAGTGTGTGGGTGATTAAACATTGTTCACATTTTTTTTTTTTTTTTTTTGCACGAGCCAGGAAATATAAATTATTTCTAATTTATAATACTACCCATTTTTGGTCACTAGATGGAGCTGTTCCCAAAATTGCAGCATTGCAACATTGGGTTAAAAGCCCTCGCTCTAGTGAGCTCTCGGCATCCCCCCCTCCTTTATCCTGGCTAGTGCCGGGATAAACGAGGGGTTTGAACCTCCTACACTGTGTGTCGCCATTTTTTTGAGCTAACCCACAGTGTAGTAGGTTTACATACAGTAGTAAACACACAAAAACACGAACATACATTGAAATCGCTTACCTGCTCCTGCCGCCGCGGCTCCCTCCGGCCCGTCCGCTCCGTTTGCTGTCGCTGGTGCAAGTGCATAAATCCGGAAGCCGCGACCGGAAGTAGTAATATTACTGTCCGGCCGCGACTTCCGGTCCACAGGAAAATGGCGCCGGATGGCGCCAATTTCGAATAGGACTGTGTGGGAGCGGCGCATGCGCAGTTCCCACACAGACGCCGTACACTGCAGTCAATGGGACGGGAGCCGTTCGCAGTCCCTATGGGACTGTGGCTGCCGTATTCCATGTCTGTATGTGTCGTTAATCGACACACACAGAAATGGAACAAAAAATGGCAGCCCCCATAGGGAAGAAAAAGTGTAAAAATAAGAAAGTAAAACACAAACACACAAATGAATACAAACGTTTTTAATAAAGCACTAACATCTTTAACATATAAAAAAATAATTTGTGATGACACTGTTCCTTTAAGGATATAGAACTACGTATTACATTGTGCTCACTATAACCTAGGTGACCCCAACCTGTACTCTTGTAACTTTTAGCAAGCTGTGCCGCTTAGTTTCTGATCGACTTTCCTCGGAAATTCTGACTCTCTACACCGCTCGCTCAGCTTTCAAAGGAAAGCCGATCAAACAAATCAGCACAGTTCTCACCCGATCGCTTCTGCTGTTTCCTTTTTACTGGTCGGTGTGGGTTCCCATTCTCGAACCACCACCGATCAAAACTTCTGACATGTCACGGTCATGTTTTAAAGTATAGTTATTAAAATTAGGTCTAGAAGTGACACCCCCCCCCCCCCTTGTTGGATCTCGCACCAGTTGTGAAGGGTAATTGTCCTTTAATTATCGTCAAAAACCTGTTTCCTTGGTTGAAGCTGCAGGTTTCTGCCTCCCAGTTTATATCTGGGTAGTTAAAGTCCCCATAATAATGACTTCATTATGATTTGCTGCCTCATCTATTTGCTGATTCTCTGCTTCTTCCATTATACTTGGAGACTTATAACAAACCTCTCAGTATTTTATTCTTTCTCCCTCCTCTTATTTCCACCCATAGGGACTCCACATGATAATTTCCCTCATAGACATCATCACGCAGAATGGGTTTTAGGTGGGATTTTACATATAAGCATACCCTCCCCCTTTCTTATTAGTACGAACAGATTGTAACGCTGCTATTGACAGCCCAGTCATAGCTATCATCCAGCCATGTCTCACTTATCCCCACTATGTCACAATTCTCCTCCAGCATTATCAACTCTGATTCCTCAATCTTGTTATTGAGGCTTCTGGCATTGGTATACATGCACTTTATATGTTTATCTGTACCACTTTTCTTCTTATTCCGACTAACTGTTCTAACCCATTCCTCTATTCCACCCCATGTTCATTTCTTAGCCCCTGCTCGCTAGCTACGCTGCCCCCCCCCACATTCCCTCGTTTAAACACTCCCCCAACCTTCTAGTCCTCCTCTCCCCGTTACCTTTATTAAAATAAGCATGAACAATTGTATGACTTCATTAGACACATTGCATGTGCCTGTTGAATAAATGTATTACTTTGATGTATTGAGGCAGATTATATATATATATATATATATATATATATATATATATATATATATATATATATATATATATATATATATATTAATTTTTTTTTTATTTTTTTTTTAGCAAAAACAAAGGGTGGTTTTCGGTCAAAAACAACACTAAATTAATGGCGCGTTTTTTATTCGCCTCCCATAGAGGTTCAGAGGCAGGAACAACTCCAAGATGGGGCATGCTGTGATTTGCTTTTTTTGGCCACTTCAGTAAGCTGATCGGTGGGGTTGCTGGGAGTCGGACCTCCATCGATATGATGTTGCTGGCCTATTTTAAGGATAGACCATCAGTAAAAAAAAATGCCTGGAGAACCCCTTTAAATTGAGGGTTTTATAAAACATGCTATTTATCAGTTAAACTTGTGATGTGCTCAAATACTTCAAAATAAGTCGCTGAGACTACCTTGGTTATATTAAATTCTAAATAATATAGGATTGTAACTTTGAGAATAGAATGCAGTATATATTTTGTGTGCTTTTAAGTGTAGTACACAAGGATATATCGGTTTTGTTAACTTTTTTTATTTCGTAGAGGTTTTCTGTGCAACTGTTTTTGCCATTGAAGAGACACTTCATTCTAAATCCTCAAGACATACTGACCTTTTTGGCTTCATGCTTGGTAACTTGGGTATATAGGTTTACTTGGTCATCATGGACAATATGTGCCATTTTACTTTTTGATCAAAAATAAATAAATCTTGGCAAGAAATGTAATAATAAAATCACTGCTACTTTAAATTTCTAATATGCCTCCTTGTGCCGACGACATTTTGATCATGAAGTGATAATGCATACTATTTACGGTAATAAACCTTTCCTGAAACATGGTAACTTAACCCCTTCAGGACTGAGCCTGTTTTGGCCTTTAGGACGAATCCGGATTTTTTTTTGGGCTTTTTTTTTTCCAAATCTGACGTCACTTTGTGGTAATAACTTGAATGCTTTTACCTATCCAAGTGATTCTGAGATGATTTTCTCGTGACCTAATGTATTTTATGTTAGGGAAAAAAATTGGTCTAAATTCAATGTTTATTTGAGAAACACAAATTTAGAGAATTTGCAAAAATAGGCATTTTTCTAAATTTAAATGTATTTGCTTGTAAGACCAATAATACCACACAAGTTACTATTTCACATATCCCATATGTCTACTTTGTTTGCATAGGTTTTTTTTTTTTGTTTTTTTTTTTAACATCCCTATATTTTTCTATGAAGTTACAAGGCTTACATATATATATTAAAGTCCCCATAAATCACCCCATTTTGAAAACCACCCCTCAAAGTATTCAAACCGCATTCAGAAAGTGCTTAAATTCCTGTGAAACGCCTAAAGGGTTAAAACAAAGTAGTGAAATTTACAAATTGAATTATTTATTTTTTTCTGGAACACACAAGGTTTTACCTGAGACATGCAACTCGATATTTATTGCCCAGATTCTGTAGTTAGAAATATCCAAAATGTGGCCCCAGTGGGCTACTAGACTGATACACAGGCCTCAGGAGCACCTCGTGGATTTTGGGGCCTTTCTTTCTTTCTTTCTTTCTTCTTTCTTTCTATTTGCCACATTTAAAGTAAATTCAATTTTAATGTACTGGGAAACTGAAAATAAAGTTCTTTGCAGGCTGAAATCGGAAAAAACTGCGACAACTCCATTGTTTTTTGGGTTTTGTTTTTATTACTTTCACCGTGCAGTAAATATGATAACTTACATTTTTTCTGCGACTCAACACTATTACGGTGATCCCAAATTGATATAGTTTAAAAAAAATTATATATATATATATATATATATATATATATAAATTTCAGTACTTTTGTAAAGAAAAACCTATTTGTTAAAAAAAATGTCACCACATTCTTAACGGTTTTTTTTTTGTTTTTATTTGGTTGACGGCTTTTTTTTTTTTTTTTTTTTTGCAGTACGAGCTGTCGTTTTTAGTGGTACCATTATTTTTTGGTACATACAGCTTTTTGAGCACTTTTATTTACAATTTACTTAGAGCTAAGGTGACCAAAAACAGCGCTTTTGGCAGTTTAATTTCTCACAGCATTCACCGTGTGAGTCAAATTGTATATTCTAAAAGTTCGGACTTTTACGGGCCCAGTGATACCAATTTTGTGTTTTTTTTTTTTGTTTTTTTTTACATTCGAGTAAAATTGGGAAAAGGGTTTTAATTTGGACTTTAAATATTTATTTCATTTTTTTTCACTAGTAAAATTGTTTGTTTTTTGTTTTTTTTTCCACATTATTAGTCCCCCTAGGGGACTTGAACCAGCGATCATTAGATCGCTGGTAGAATACACTGCAATAGTAATGTATTGCAGTGTATTTTCATTTTTACAGGCTCCTATAACCGTGCGACCGCTGTTCCTGTCCGTTAGTCGCGGGTCACAGCTGTAATACACAGCTGACCACTGCAGCATATGGTGCAGGCTCAGTGCGTGAGCTCGCTACGTACATCACTCCCCGCACCACGACATGTTAAGTCGTGGTGTGCGAAACTGTTAATGCACAGCGGATGGTGCAGAGTGTAAATTAAAGTTTTCCACTGATCTGCCATTTTAGTGCACAATTTGTTGTGCCACTGAAGACCAATACCTCATAAAACATTAATCAGGATCTCCCGGGTATGGAGATGCCATATCTGTGGACATAAACTGCTGTTTTGGCACGCTGTAGAGTTCAGAAGGGAGGGAGCGCGTATTTTGCTTGTTGGTCATTCTGTTTGGGGTTTTACTTTTATTTCAGTTTATAATGTGGGGGCATATGTAAGTTGTGTGAAGTACATCAGGGCATAATAAGAGGGTATAATAATGCGGTAAATAAATAATAATTCGCAGATGTGTAGCCAGTGTCGCAGTGATAAATGGTGCTAGATCCTATCCGCTTTTGGAACACTGACTATGGTGATGCAAAATGTGCAGAGAGTCATAACTTTTTTTTTTTTTCTCATTACTTTTTATTCTATATTTTGGGAAGGGTGGTGACCAAAAAATAGTGACTCTGCCATTGTTTTTTTTCTTTGCGGTGTTCACCGTGCGGGAAAAATATTAGTTTTATAGATTGGGTCGCGGTGATACCAAATGTGTACTTTTTTTTTTTTAACTTGTCCTATTTGTTTTTTTCCTTTTAAAATACTTACGTTACAAAAAACGCGCTTTTTCCCTAATAAAATGTTGGTTTTTTCCCCCCACTAGGGTACTTGAAGACTTGTAACTCTGATTGCTGCTGGAATACATTACACTACATAGGTAGTCACTGTCACGTCACAATGACCACCTATGAGGACCAGCCTCTGACTGGTCCTCATAGGCTTCCGCACATGGCAGTCCGGTTGCCATGACAACCATCGGCAGCCCCCACGATTGCATGTGGGGGCTGACGATCGGCTTTAATCCACTTAAATGTGGCGATCGCAATCGACCGCTGCATCTAAGGGGTTAATTGCCAAAATCAGCGGCGATGGGCCACTGACCAACAGGGGGAGCAGGGCAGATGCCCTGCACAGTTAACCGCTGCTGCGGTGTAGCGGCGTTTAACTGTTAGAAGTCCAGATGTAACTGCACGTCAAGGTGCGCAAAGTTACTGCTCACGGGAAGGGGTTAAGGGCGATGTATGCCTTTTGAAATAGTTTTTTTTTATTTTTTATTTTTTTAACCCCTTAGTGACCACCAATACGCCTTTTCACGTGAGTCACTAAGGGGCCTTAGGCTAGGCTGACGCCTTTTCACGTGAGCCTAGTCGAAGTCCTGGACTCCCGTGCAGGCTGGAGCCGGGGCTCTGCTGTCTGACAGCTGAGCTCCTGCTCCAACGCCCGCAATCTAAGTTTACTTCGATCGCGGCCGTTTAACCCAATAAATGCCGCCGTCAATAGCGACCGCGGCATTTAACTTGGGTGACAGAGGGAGCTCACTCCCTCTGTAAACAATCGGCGGTCCACAAATGCAATCGCCGGAGGCACGTCCTAACAGATTGCCTGTCAGATTTACACTGACAGGCAATAATGCTCTGGTATACGAAGTATACCAGAGCATTATAGCAGCGATCTGAAGATCGCACAGTAAAGTCCCCTAGTGGGGCTAGTGAAATAAATAATAAATGTGAAAAAGATTAATAATAAAAATTACAGTACAAAAATCCAATTTTTTTTTCCATAAAAAGTGGATTTATTTAGTAAAAAATAAATAAAAGTACACATGTATGGTATCGCCGTGACCGTAATGACTCGATTAATAAAGTTAATATGTAATTTAAACCACAAGGTGAACACCATAAAAAAAAACACAAAAAACAATGGCGAAATTGCAATTTTTTTCCATTGCCCCCCAAAAAAGTCATAATAAAAATGAATCAATAAGTGCCATGCAAATTAGTACCAATCAAAACTACGTCTCGTCCCGCAGAAAACGAGCCCAAAAAATCACTACATTGATGGAAAAATAAAAAAGTTATGGCTCTTGGAAAGCAACGATGCAAAACAAATTTTAGTTCAAAAGTGTTTTTATTGTGCAAAAGTTGTAAAACATAAAAAAACCTCTACATATGTGGTATTGCCGTAATCGTACTGACCCATAGAATAAAGGTAATGTGTTATTTACGTCGCACAGTGAACAGCGTCAATTTAAAAACGCATAGAACAATGGCGGAATTATTATTTTTTTTTCATAATCCCCCCCCCCCCCAAAAAAAGTTAATAAAAGTTAATAAAAAAATTATATGTACCCAAAAATGATGCTATTAATAAGTACAGCTAATCCCACAAAAAACAAGTCCTCATACAGCTATGTAGACGAAAAAACAAAAAATGTATAGCTCTTTGAATGCGACTATAGAAAAACGAATAAAATAGCTTGGTCATTAGGACCTAAAATGGGCTGGTCACTAAGGTGTTAAATGGTTTACTTTTTGAGATGCAGCTGCTTTGTATTCTGTGCAGATGTATCTAGCGACCTGAATCCATCAGGTCAGCGGCACTGACAAATGTCAGACACGTGGGACCCGCTGTCACAGAACCAGTTATCGATCACATCTAAGTTATGAACTTAGATGTGATCGGAAACCGCTCGATCCTGTGTGTCAGACATGCAGGACCTGCTGGCACTGAATCTGAAGTAATGGCCACTTTTAGAAACAGACCTATCTGATCTACTATTTTGCCAAGCTGTTTGAGTGAGACGCCGCTCACTCTTCTCAGTAAATGTACAGAATTTGGAAGGCTGATTCTCTGCCTCCTTAGGACCATAAGATCATAATTTGCTTTCAGCTTTATGTACAATTGCTCTTCATAAAGCGAAAGTTGTTTTAGCAGGAATCCTTTTATATACTTAACCCCTTGGTGCACTATGACAAACTACTGTAACTTCATGTGTTCTAAGGCCTTATTCACCTGAATGTGTCTGTTTTGCGCCCGCAAATAACTGGCATGTGTCATGCATTGCAGTTCCGTGTCATCCTTGTGTGGTGTCAGTTGGTGATGTCACTGTTAGTGCACTTTTTTTTTATTTTTTATTTGGCTTCTTTTCTTATGAAATTGTGCATGAATTATGGACCGCACACTGATGGGTGTGTGAAAATCATGGACAGCACACTGAAGCACATTCACTTCAATGGGTGCACGATGCGCTAAAAACACACAAGAACAGGACATGCAGGGAGTTTTACACAACGGAATCACGCTGCGTGAAAAACACTGTGAATGGCCCCATTGAATTGCATAGGTCCGTGTGACTGTTTTTAATGGCCGTCACACAGAAGTATTACACGTTCATGGGAATAAGGCCTAAAATTGAGGTCTGGATGTTGTTAAAGAGGCTCTGTCACCAGATTATAGTCTACATAATCTGATCGGCGCTGTAATGTAGGTAACAGCAGTGGTTTTTATTTTGGAAAAACTCATTTTTGAGCAAGTTACGAGCATTTTTAGATTTCTGCTAATTAGTTTCTTAATGACCAACTGGGCGTGTTACTTTTTACCAACTGGGCGTTGTGAAGAGAAGTGTATGACGCTGACCAATCAGGGTCATACACTTTTCATTGTTACAGTGTGATTGTGGTGAAAGAAGCTGGGCTGGAACAATGAAGTGTATGATGCTGATTGGTCAGCGCCGTACACTGCTCTGTACAACGCCCAGTTGCTAAAAAGTAAAAACACGCCCAGTTGGTCATTAAGAAACTAATTAGCATAAATCTAAAATTGCTCAAAAATGATTGTTTTTCAAAATAAAAAACACTTCTCTACATTACAGCACCGAACAGATTTTGTAGGAGATAGCGCACTTATAATCTGGTGATGAGCCTCTTTAACCCCTTCAGGAACCAGCCTGTTTTGGCCTTCAGGACACAGCTGATTTTTTTTTATTTTTTATTTTTTTTGGTATTTCTGAAAAACACATTTAGGAAAAATTAGCATTTTTCTAAATTTTAAACTTATCTGCTTGTAAATAAGATAGTAATGCCAGGCAAAATAGTTACTAGTTAACATTTCCCATATGTCTACTTTATCTTTGCATCATTTTTTTGAACATCCTTTTTATTTTTCTAGGACGTTACAAGGCTTAGAACTTTAGCAGCAATGTCTCATATTTTGAAGAAAATTTAAAAAGGCCCATTTTTTCAGGGACCAGTTCTGAAGTTTTGAGAGCCTTATATATTAGAAAATCCCCAGAAGTCACCCCATTTTGAAACCCCTCAAGGTATTCTAATCGGCATTCACAAAGAGTTTTAACCCTTTAGGCAGGATTCACACGAGCATGTTCGGTTTGTAAAGGACGGAACGTATTTCTGCTGCAATTCCCAGACCGAACACACTGCAGGGAGCCAGGCTCCTAGCATCATAGTTATGTACGACTCTAGGAGTCACTGCCTCGCTGCGGGGGCAACTGTCTCTTACTGTAATAATGTTTTCAGTACGGGACAGTAGTTCCACGGAGAGGCAGTGACTCCTAGTGTCGTACATAACTATGATGCTAGGAACCCGGCTCCCTGCAGTGTGTTCGGTCTGGGAATTGCAGCAGAAATACGTTCCATCCTTTACAGACCGAACATGCTCGTGTGAATTCAGCCTTAGGCGTTTCACAGGAATTAAAGCAAAGTAAAGGGGAAATTTTTATATATATATATATATTAATTTAGATCTTATTTTTTTTCCAAAATTCATTTCTAATACATTGACCTCCTATAGGGACAGGAAGACAGAGAGGTTAAAAGGCTCCTCCCACCACCCACTTGCCAGTGTCTTTCCATTACTACACCAGGATGGATGCAACCCTATTTTATTTCTAGGGATAATAACTGACATGTTACTTGCACAAATCAGAATTTCAACAAGGGGAGGGAATGTAAGGGTGCTGTCATGATGGATTGCTGGAAATACAATTACCGGTAGGTCTAATTCCTACTTTCCAGTACATCCCTCATGATGGCACCACAGGAGCAATACCAAATTATAATACTCAGAGCGGGACTACGGATTGGAGGACTTTCCCTCCAAAACTTAAATCTGTATCTGACAGCACATCTAGCCTATAATGTTTGCAAAATGTATGATGGCTTGACCAAGTGGCAGCTCTGCAGATTTGGTCCATAGAGACTTCTCTTTCTGCCCAGGATGCCGAAACTGCCCTCGTTGAATGGGGTTTGATGCCTTGTGGGCACATAGTCCTTGGGACTTGTAGGCTTCTTGTATGGTGGTTTTTATCCATCTTGCTAGAGAGCCTTTTGAGGCTTTCTTTCCTCTATTCTTTCCCCCGTACAGGACAAATAGATTTTTATCTGGTCTCCAGGAGGAGGTTCTATCCAGATACTGAAGAACTGTTCGCCTGACATCCAGGCAATGGAATTTTTCTTCTTGTTGGTCTTTAGAATCTGGACAAAAGAAAGGTAGAATTATTTCTTGGTCTCTATGGAAGACAGTAGATGCTTTCGGAATAAAGGAAGGATCTAGCTTTAGAATGATCTTGTACTTTTAGGTAGGGTTCTATGACCGACAGAGATTGGGTTTCTCCAATCCTTCTTGCTGAAGTAATAGCGACTAAGAATGCAGCTTTTAGAGTTAAAAAATGCATACTAATCGTGTCGAGCGGCTCAAAGGCGGGATCTCAAAGAGCCGTTAACACTACATTCAAATCCCAGGTAGGAACTGATTTCTTTAGGGAAGGTTTCAGTTTAGAGACTGCTTCAGTGAATCTTCTGATCCACCGATGTTCAGCTGGAGTATTGAAAAAATTACTTAAAGGGGTTGTCCCAAGTTGACTCAAATTTTTTTTTTTATACATTCTAAGCAGGAAATGAATTTTAAAACATTTGGTGTTAAAAAAAATTTAAAATTCATTTCCTAAGTGCCTTTTTTTTACACTTGATAACTCAGCAAGTGCTGGTTATCTTTTCTAAAAAGGGGCGTGAGCGGCTCGATGTCAATCAAGCCGCTCCGCTCTGCAGTGTGCGCGCTCCCGATGTTGCTAGATACTGTAGTTCTAGCAACATCGGGAGAATGTTCGTCTCAAGCGGGCATGGTAAGCCCGATTGAGACGAACTTACCGTGAATGTCAACTACACTACACTACACTCACCCCGTTTCGGCAAGCCACTTTTCCCTCCCCCACCCTGTCACTACATTTTTGTACCCGCCGCATCGGTGCTGCATCAGCACCCGGCGAACAACTAAAAATATATAAAATAAAATAATAATCACCTAAGACGTTCTAACGGCGCTCTGAACGGTCCCGTCACTTGCCATCTTCCTTCTTCTTGGCGCCGCTCGCATTCATAGTAACAATGCGTTGTGGCGCAGATGACGTAATCATATCAGGCCCACGTGATTACTTCATCTGCGCCCACCGCTCTGTTATTGTGAATGGGAGAAGAAAAGTGACGGGACCGTTCAGCTCTTCGTGGGAACGTCTTAGGTGAGTTTATTTTTGTATGTATGTTGTTATGTATGTATGTATGTATATGTTTTCTTGTATGTATGTTGTCATGTTTGTATGTGTATATGTGCATGTATGTGTATATGT
>NC_134691.1:240469690-240544690 GCF_050947455.1 Rhinoderma darwinii
GTTGAATTGCTTGTCCTTGTTTCCACGTCGAAGGTATGGCTTTTTGCCTGCAACTCTGCGATGAAGACCACTTCTGGCCAGAATTCTCCAAATCGTAACTGGGTGTACCTGGGTTCCTCTGGATTCTGCCAGTTCTGAGCTGATGCCACAGCTGGACATCTTACAATTTCAAAAGGAATTGAGCATGATGTGTCTGCTGCACGGTTTCCTCGGCTGACCACTGTCGACGATCCTCAACGTTGCCTGTTTCTTTGTGCTGTTCGAGCTCTTTTGAAGAAGCACATCTTGAAACCCCAGTCTTATTTGAAATATTTCAACCCACAATCAAACCCTAAGTCCAAAAACTGAAAAAAAATACCAAAAAAGTAGTACAGATGTAACAATTGTTGTTGATTCTAAAAACACGGTTGTACCAAGTGTAACAAGAAGATGGAGGACACAGCAGGTAGTATTAGGTATATACACAAAACACTAATTCTACATGCAGTAAGGACGCGTGTATTGATTGTACAACAATATATCACTTTGTTCTAAAATAAGTATGACTATCAATGCAGTATTGCTACCAGCATGAAGCGTCAATAGTGGATAAGATGACCACTGAAAAGCAGTCAGGCCCACATACATAAATATCTGGTTAATCAAGATACCGATAGTTAACCAACTAGCACATTGTCTGAGAAAAAAAGTTTAAGAGTATCTATTCCAGATAGACCTCTAATGTTTGACCCAGATATGACCGAACAAGACAAATCTACAGTCGCTCACTATAAAATATAAGAATAGATGAAAAAAGTTTTAGCCATGTACAGACCTGAGTTGGCCATGATGTAAGTATACTCCTGTGTCTCCTCACCACATCTTCCAACGTGCGTTTCACAAGACGCCTTTAGGGAAAAATGAGGTGAGGCGGTAGAGGGGAGGTTTATATACATGCACCCTAATAAGCGTCCAACAGGTGTCTGCAATTCTAACGATTGGGCACCACGTGGATGTCAGCCGAACCTAGGGAATGAGGACATTTTCCCCCCCCTGAGATTCCACCAACCCACGCTCAGTGGGGTGGGCGGGAGTGCCCCCGTTGCAGCAGCACAAGCACACTACTTCAAACGCAGCTATCTTGGTTAAGGGATAAAGGTGAATAAAATACATAACCGAATAAAATAAAGTGTTATGCTAAAATTTCTATCAAACTACATAGGAACACATTCGTTATAGACCACATATAACTAACTTATCACTTTGTGGTTTGATAGAAATTTTAGCATGGCACTTTTTTTTTTTTTTTATACTGTTATGTAGGTTATTCGCCTTTCTCCCTTAACCAAAATATTTGCATTTTAAAGACCTGCACATGTGCCGCTCTGGTGTTGACAGGGGCATTCCTGCCCGTCCCACTGAGTGTGCCTTGGCGTGGGTTAGTGGAATTCCGGCGGGGGAGTGACCTCTTTCCTTAGCGTCGGCTGGTGTCCATGTGGAGCAAGCACCAGTATAATTGAAACCACATTTTGGATGCTTATCAGAACGGTGCCTGTATATAAACATCCCCTCTGCCCCGTCCCCTAACTTTTCCCTGAGGAAGGCTTGCAAAACGTAGGTTGGAGGGTGTGGTGAGGGGACACAGCAGGAGTATACTTACAGCATGCCAAACTCTGGTTTCTACATAGCTAAAATGTTTTTAATCTATTTTATTGTACTAGCAGATTTACCCGGCTTCACCGTGTGTGTGTTAAAAACGTAGTTTCCAGTACGTCCCTCATGACAGCACCACAGGAGGTTGCCCTCTTGACTACTACAGGAACAGGAAGACAGAGGTAAAAAGGCCCCTCCCTCGACCCACTTGCCAGTGTTCTTCCTGTCCACACAGAGGAAGGGTGCAGAGATCAGCTACCTGGAAGACTGCAGGATATAAGCATGGGGAGAGATCGGGGAAGCCAGGCTTCTCCTTCCTTTTACACAGCTTAAACTGCCTCAGGCTAACACCCCTCATGGAACCTATTGGTACAATCAGGAAAAACTTGTCAACGTACACATTTAAAAGTGCACGCTATAAGCCATGTGGCGACAAGAACATGTTTAAACCAAGTATGCCTTGGTGCATTGACCCACAATAATCAGTATAAAGCCTACAAAATATGGGGTACAATTAACACAATGTATATGGAAAAATACAAACTTTATTGGGAATACAAAAATAATTAAGAGGAGTCATGCAAAGCATGAAAAAAGTCTGTATGCAGAAAGTGTATATCAGCAATAATGCAATAAAGGCATGAAAATATGCAGCACAATAGAAATATGACCTAAGTGAGTATATCCATAAGGCCATATAAATCCCTGAATGAAAGATAAAGCAGCATGTAAAGTAAATAACAATCAGATCATCCAAATCATCGGGATCATGATGTACGGCACAATAGAAATATCACATGAATGAGTATATCTATAAGGCCATATCAATCCCTAAATGAAGGATGAAACAACATGTAAAGATGTAAATATAATATCTAAGTGACAATCCGAATCATCAGGAACATGAAGAAAGGAGGCCTGGGTAAAGCTGCATAGAAGAGGTAGAGGATAGTGAAACATACCCATTATGGTTCTTTCTGCAGAGAGCGAGACGTCAGACCCGACGCGCGTTTCAGAGGAATGCCTTCATCCGGGGATCCGGTAGCACCCCTCATGTGAGATGTCCCTTAGCCCCACACCCCGGACTGCTAACCTGATAAATCTGGGTCCTAAGCTGGATCCTAGTTGTAGTCCGAAGGTGGGAAGGTTTTGATGGTCGCAACGGAGCTCAAGATGCGGCCATTTTGGGGATGACCAAACTAGAGGTCTTTTTCACCTAAATTCCCGGAATGTCGGAACCGGAAGTAACTGATGCGCGTGTCTCCATATAGGTGGCAGCATCACCGGAAGTGATGTCTGAAAACTTCCGGTCCGTAGCCACCTTTGGAGCAGAGTGGGAAATTCAAATCTTCCCAGCTATAAAAACGGGATGTGCACAGGTAAGAGAACTGATATCCTATTAGTACTAGTCTGCTAATAATTATTTACAGAATTTATTGGAGTTTATGCTTATCCTCTGTGCAATATGGATCCTTCCCGACCGGATAGTCTTCCAGATATGTCCCAGGATAATGAGTCCCTCCTTGGGATTTAAGGGTATACTCACTTTCTCTTATACAGGTTTTTACCTCCCACCCTCCGTCTTTTTTAGGAAAAATAACTCTCTGAGACAGATCTAAAAAAGATTAAAAAATGTGCTGCCTGCGGGGGGAAAAAACTGCAGGATATGCTTAAGAAGCAATTATGCCAGGATTGCATAGTCCTTTTATGCCACTTCAAGAGACTCCCTCTATGTCCCTGGTGAAAAGACCTAGGATAGAAATGGATCAAAAGTGGGGTCCCCAGACTCCGGAATCAGACTCCGAACAGGAATGCTTTTATCTGTCTGAAGGTGAATTGGAAGAGGGAGAGGAACAGATTCAGTTCTCCTCATCCACACAGGAAAATAAGTTTCTATTTCTCTTCAGAAATGTCGGATACCTTGATACAAGCGATTAGATAAACCATGGGTTCCATTCAAGACTAAATGTTTGGAGGCCTTACAGAAAGGAAAACAAAAGTATTTCCTATAAACGAAAACCTCCTGAAAGTATTTGCAGAGTGGGAGGATTTAGAAAAAAGGCTGTTTTATTTCACAAGATTTTAAAAGTAGACTTCTCTTTGACACCGAAGATACAAAACCCTGGGATGAAATTCCAAAAGTAGACATCCCAGTTGCAAGAGTAGCAACGACTGCAATCCCCTTTTGAGGATTCCTCAAAGCTAAAAGATCCTATGGACTGATGCAGACTTCAAGAGAACATGGGAGTCTTCATCCGCCTTAATCTCAACCAACATTGCAGCTACATCAGTCGCAAGATCAATGTTCAGGAGTGTGGGAGAAGACCCCTACACTTTCATTCAGAGTGGACCAAGATAACCCAGAATCCTTGGGTGCTACAAATTATAGAAGAGAGACACAAAATAGAATTTTCCTCTCTACCGCCAGAACGATTTCAGGTAAACTCATACCAATCCAAAGATCTTCACGTACTCGTCAACGATACCCAAAAACTTCTACGAATGAAGGTTCTATTTCCCGCACCTCCACAACGAAGACAAAATTGCCCATTATTCAAGAATTTTCTTTATAAAAAAGCCGAATGGATCCTACAGGACGATTATCAACCTCAAAGATTTAAACAACGTGGTAAAATATCGGAAGTTCAAGATGGAGTCTAACCGAACTACTCCTCCACTGATAAATCAAGGGGCATCGATGTGTACAATAGATCTAAAAGATGCTTATTATCAAATTACGATCCACCCCTTATATAAAAAATATCTGAGATTTACAACCCAGGACGGTCCCTCAATCCTTCATTACCAATTTTGTTTTTCTCCCTTTCAAAATCTCCTACGCCCCAGAGAGTTTACGAAGATTGAAGAAATTATGGCGTCCATAAGAAAAAAATTGTGATTATCATCCCATACCTAGACTACTTTCTTCTAGTGGCAGATACCCCATCCATCCTAAGAATCCAACAAACCCAAGTTCTGGCCCTTCTCAAAGTTTACCAACCAACCAAAATTGTGTAGAAGTCAAATTTTTTTTTCTCCTCAAAATAAAAAAATATTTCTAGGGGTACAATTGGACTCCTCCCATAAATATTCCCTTCTACCAGAGGAAAAACATCCCCCTACAAAACGAGATAAGGAAGATTTTGAGAAAAACAGCTGTTCTGTAAGAGAGGGAATGCAGATCTCCGGATTGATGACCTCCTATATCTAATCCATCATGTGGAGCCAATTCCACTCTCCAAATTACAAAATCTGATTCTGTCCTACTGGGATCACAAACAGGAGTGCCTAAATTCAAATATATTGACTCCTGAGTCAGTGAAGACATCCCTCCTCTGGTGGGTGTCTCTAAACAACCTAAACAAAGGAGTTCCATGGAAGTTTTCTCCATACGTGGTAGTCGCCACAGATGCCAGCAAACCAATTTGGGGGCCTATAATTAAAGACCAACACTTCCAAGACATCTGGTCTCCTCAAATAGGAAAAATGTCTACAAACTGCAGGGAACTGAGAGCAGTATGGAAACCTTCAAGCAGGCTCTTCCACTAGTAAAAGTTAAACATATAAGGACATTGTCTGACAACACCACATCAGTATCCTTTCTTCGTCACCAAGGGGAAACAAGACCTGCTCATCTCCAAGCACTCTCTGCTCAAATTTTTCCTGGGCAGAAGAAAATGTCCTGAGTGTCAGCAATCCACTTAAAAAGCACAGAAAATATCCGCCGACTTTCTGAGCTGGAAGAAAATAGATCCAGGTGAATGGACCTTGAGCAAAGATCTTTCAATCTCTAACCCAGAAATAGGGTCTTCCTCAAGTGGATCTATTTGCCACAAAACAAAATGCTCCGGTAGATTCTTTTTTTATTTTTATTTTTAATTTTTTTATTCCCCTAAAGTTCAAGGACAACCCGGTAAGAGTAGATGCGTTGTCTCGTCAGTGGGACATGAAGCTGACTTATGTGTTTCCTCCTTTCCCCTCTAATTCCAGCGGTATTAAGGAAGGCTCAAGAGGATTTAAGAAACCTAATTATAATTCTACCATACTGGCCAAAAAGGAGCTGTTTCCCAATCCTGAGACGGTTGGCATTGGAAAACCCAATCATGCTCCCGGTAAAAAGGGACATTCTCTCCCAGGGCTCCTTATTTTATCAAGCAGTGAAGACTCTAAATCTATCAGCATGGATCCTGAAAGGCAAATCCTGAGAAACCATGGTCTTACAGAAGAGGTCATCTTAACTATTCGGTGAGGCTAAAAATGAAGAACCTGCGAGCTTCCTTTGGCTAATGCGAGTCATCTGATGTCATACGGAGGAGGACCCTTGCTGTGGAAGCCAGTGGTGGCATGTTTGCTTTTGTGTAGGAAATGTATAATTTTTTTTAAATGTTGAACGGTAGGCCCTAGAGAGAGAGAACCCGGTGTAAAACCCTCAACAAAAAAAAAAATTGCCTGATTCACTTATGTTCCAAGTTTGGTGCAGATTGGTCCAGTTGTTTGGCCGTGTGTGAAGATCAGCCAACAGGAAATATATATACCAAGTATACCTCAAAGAATTGATTCTGTTTTGAAAGCAAAGGGTTATTACACCAAATATTCATTTGATTTAGATTTCTCTTGTTTATTCACTTTGTATTTTTGAAAGCATCCTTTCTTTGCAACATTTTTCCACGAAAGCCTAAAACTCTTGCACCGTACTATGGATGATGAAAATTAATGTGTGTGTGTGTGTATATATATATAATATATATCTCCAAAAAACCACTTTTTTTCACACTTTTGGAGTGCTGCAAGATTTCTATTTTTATATACTGCCTTGTCCTTGGATCTGGACGACTTGCTTGGCACCTACACATTTGTTTCTAGTGAGTGCTGCTGCTTTCTATTGCTATATAGATATATATATATATTATAAAAAAAATCTTTTTATATTGTACTGTTCATTTTCGTGCTAAATAACGTGTTTAATTACGTTATTACGGTCCTGTAGATACATAATATTTTTAGGTTTTTAATGTAATGTATGGGCAGTAAAATATATTTTGTGGTGAATTACTTTTTATTTTTTTGGGGTATTTATTTATTTTTTTTTTACATTTCCATGCTTTGTCTTTTCATAATTCCGCAGGCATGTGGAAGAATTCAGTCCACGAGCAGTCTACACTAGTGGTAAAGCAAGCAGTGCTGCAGGTTTGACGGCTGCTGTAGTAAGAGATGAAGAATCTCATGAATTTGTGATTGAAGCGGGAGCACTGATGCTTGCAGATAATGTATGTGTCTTAAGCTTTTTATTTAATGATTCCCAACTAATTAAATTTTGTAGAAAGTTAGCAGCCTAACAATGCTGCATCATTTATAACTAATAGAAAAGAATGAACGCATTTGCTGTATTTGAGATAAATATAAATATATATATATATATATATATATATTCGTCCAATAAGAGACAGCACTCCAATTTGTGATGGGAAAAAACGGCTTTTTATTAGCCCCTGTGCGACGTTTCGGCTCTTTACATGGAGCCTTTCTCAAGCATACAAACAGTGTAAAAGCATGTGCTATATATGGAGACCACACAACTGGTCTCATTAGGCAAGTGATTTAACATAAAACATAAATAAGTACAAAGATACAGTCATGTTGCATCAGTAAAAGTTATAAAATACAAAGAAGTGCCATTGTGTATATATGATGGTCCTCAGATCAATCCGGGCCATCCAGTTTACAGCAGAAAAATGCTAATTGGTGAACAACTTTAAAAAAAGTGCAGGTGCACATAATATAACAAATTAAAAACATGAGCCTTGTGTTTACCTCGGATCCATGAGTTCGGGTTGTAGTTCCGGCGCCTGAAAAGTGGGGTGGCGACTATCTATGACAGAGTAGTCTCTTGCTACAGCGCACTTTTGTGCATGCGCAGTACCACTATGAGGCAGGCAGCAGCCATCTTAGTACAGCATACAAGGCCAACAGCGGCCATGGTTGTATAATCTTATTGTCAAAATGAAAACTTTATTCTAGGAACCGTGCACACAGTCGGTTGCGTCCATGTACAGCATAAAGGGAACTTAGAAGATACCAAAAAAAAATGCAATTTAATGGAGATAACAGGGAATACACCCAGTCACCAATCATAACTGCACTGTGAGATATAGACTAATAACTTTAAGAGTCAAAAATATGTTGTGCTGAAGATGCGCATATAAATAAGAGCAGTTGATAGAGACTTAAGGTAGCCATTTATAGATAAAAAATGGCAAAATAAAAAGGGCAGACAGTCATCATACATATCCATAAAGGATTATGATGATTATGGTAATGTTACCCCTGGGAAGATAGCGCAAAAAAAACCAAAAAACGAATATTTATAAAAACGCATGAAAAACGCAGTACAAAACGCATGGTGTGCACAATATCCTTAAAAAAGATTTTTTTTTTTATCTCTAAAAAAATTTTTGGGCCGATATATTCATATATAAAATATTATTTAATGCAATTGAATAAGATACCATAAGAAGCAAATCATAACAATGTGATAAAGATGGTCCGATACCCCGAAATTGTGGATCCAAGGTAAAACACAGGTGAAACTTGATATTTTCTGTTTATCAAAGATCTGGAAGAAATGAAATAGATAAGGTTACAAATTTGGTACATTTTACACTGGTTCATATACAGGAAGACCTATGAACAATACATCCCCACGGAGTGTAAGTAGATCCCTAGACTACACCGTGCGTTATGAAGTCAACATTGAGCCCCCTAGGTCTCAATGTTTGCAATCTCTCAATCCATTGAAGCTCTCTATATTTGAGAGATTTAATACGGTCTCCTCCTCTACGTAACATTGGTACATGGTCTATCAAATATACTCGTATATCTTTTTCCGTGTGTCCAGCTTCTATATAATGCTTGACACAGGAAGGTCCATACGTTTTTTGCGGATCGTGTAGCGGTGTTGATTTAACCGTGTTTTGAATTCGAGCAAAGTTTCTCCAACATAGAGGAGGTGGCATGGACATTCTAGTACATATATGACATGGTCTGAGTTACAATTTAAGTAGAACCTAATATCATATGTTCGTTTCGTCTGGGGATGGATAAATTGTGAGCCCTTTCGAATCAGAGGGCAATTGACACAATTCAGACACGGAAAACAGCCTGTTTTGCTTTTGGTAAAATACGTTTGTCTGTGCGCTCTACCAGGGCCTATATCAGAGTGTACTAATCTGTCCTGAAGATTAGGTGACCTACGGTAGGAAAAAAGAGGATTACTCTTAATTTCAGGAATATGCGGTAGACTATGTCTCAGGATGGGCCAGTATTTTAAAAGGATTTTATTAACACTATCACTATTTTCAGCAAAGGTGCTCACAAACTGTATGCGAGCAGGCAATAACCCTCGTTTTCTAGTCTGTAATAGTGTGTCCCTTTCCATAACTCCCACCTTAGCTCTTTGTTGTCTAAGGGGTGCTGATGGATAGCCTCTCTGAACAAATTTATCCTCAATTTTTTGAAGAGTACCCTCCAGTTTATCCTCCACATTGGTAATACGTTTACCACGAATAAATTGGCTTATCGGGAGACTTTTAATCATAGAACGTGGATGGTTACTGTTAAATACTAACAGATTGTTTTTATCAGTTTTCTTAACAAACATTTCTGTAGTAAGGGTACCTTCATGGATTCCAACCGTCACATCCAAAAATTGGATGGACGAAACTGAGCTGACTAGAGTGAATTTGACTGTAGGGTCAATCGTATTTAAAAACATATGGAAGTCCTGTAGTTCACCACTGCTGCCGTCCCATGTGAGGAAGACGTCGTCTATGTATCGCCACCACCTCAGCACATGGCCGAAGTGGTGGGAAACATAGACGAACGACTCCTCAAGGTATCGCATATATGTGTTCGCGTACGTTGGGGCCACATTGGACCCCATCGCCGTGCCCTGAATTTGAACATAAAAACTGTCTCGGAACAAGAAATAATTCTCAGTCAGGACAATCTCTAATAAGTCAAGAAAGAATTTTTTTGCCACTGTAGTGTAACTAGTCTGTTGTAAATATAGGCTCATAGCTATAATTCACTATAGCTAGAATGCTGGACAGCCAACCCTGGGGTCCCCCAGCCTCATCGCATGACTGGGTTTCCACTAAATTTAGGGCCAAAACCGTGTGCCTAGAGCCTAATCTAAATACCCTTTCAATAAAGATTTAACTTTTTGTGATTTGGCCCCTAAAATTGGACTAGCCTAAAGTAGCTAAAATCTTTTGTAATATCTCTCTACATGTGAGGAGTCATTTTGAAAGCACTTAGAAACACAAGCACAAAAAAACAAAACCTATCGTAGTTTTATACTTGTGTTGGTATGTCACCTGAGATCTTTGTATAGATAGAGGTTCATCTACGGAATGGATTCTAACCTCTTGACCTACTCTGTAAAGGTAAAGTTACATAGTATCAATACCTATACCAGACTGTGAAGACTACTAGTATATTCAGAAAATGAAACACACATAGCGCAAGTCATGTACCATGACAATATAAAATAAACTTTATTGAAATATACATAACACATTGGCCATCAAAATATAAAAACAATATAGCACACAGTTAAAAAGGAGAGTATGGAGGAGCTGCGTGAATAATCCAATATATATGCTACCATACTATAAACATCCTGTGATGTGGTAACAAATGCAGATATCTATAGAAAAGATAATCATATAGATCAAGTATTTGGACAACAGAAGCACATAAATATATTTAGCACCTAACAGAAGAGCACACAATTGTGCATGCATATAAGAGTATACAGCTAGAGCTCCAAGTTGCACCCAAAACAAAGACCATGCTTTATAAATAAAGGATATTGCACAAACCCATGGACTGCATGATAGGAAGCACGCAGGAACACTCCACACTGACCGCCCCCGATGCACGTTTCGCCGTCAGTTTTCTCAAGGGGTACGCAAAAATAAAAATGTTAGAGCTCTTGGAATGCGTCAATGGGAAAATTTTAAAAATCGCTTGGTCATGAAGGTTTAAAATAGGCTGCTCATTAAGGGGTTAAGGCATTAACCAATCCTCCCTAAAAAGGAAAAAATTCCCTCCTGATCCCAAGTGGCAATCAACTAGATCAACATTCAAACAAGAATTCTATACATTGACATAGGAGCTGATGTTTTTTTTTTGTGCTAGGAAATTATCTAAGCCTTTATTAAAGCCAACTACTGTCCCTGCTGTGACCAGCTCCTGCGGTAGGCTATTCCACAGATTCACAGTAAATAATGCTAGTCTACTCCTGAAGACCTTGTATTTTGAGGGTTTTTTACATGGGACAGGATTTCACTATTTGTGTATAAGCCATTCATATATTTTATACGAGTTAATCATGTCCCCCCTCACTCGTCTCTTTTCAAGGCTGAATAGGTTTAATTCTTTTAATCTTTCCTCATAAGGCTGTGTTCACATCACCGTATCTTTCCGCTGAGGCTTAGATTTCAGTTTACCTTTCCGCAGAGGTGGTTAACCTGACGGAAACCTCTGATGGAACCCCTCAACGGAAGGGCAACGGTGATGTGAACAGGCCCTAACATAGATTTTTCATACCCCTTTTTAGTTTAGGTGGTCTTTTGTATTTTTTCTATGAACTGGAGCACAGGACGGAACTGCATATTCGAGATGAGGCTGCACTAAGGTTGTTGCTACCCAGGTGCATAACTTTACATTTATCCACATTAAACCTAATTTGTCAAGTGGATACCCCTAACACTCAGTGTGTCCAAATCGGCATGTAATTTATGAACCTCTTCCATAGACTGAATAATACTACATAGCACGGTTTATATTTTTGCAATTCACACCAAGCTATTAGTCCCACCCTTTATATCTCTAATCGAATAAATAATTGGAATAATAGTGGTCCCAGCACTGAACTCTGCGGTACACCACTTATAACTGGTGACCATTCAGAGTAAAAATCAATGACCGCAACTCTCTGGATATGGTATGAGCCAATCGAATTACAAACTATACTTTCTAAACCTAATAGACCTTAAGTTACCCATTTGGCGCCTCTGAGGGACAGTGTCAAATGCCTTTGCAAAGTTCAAAAACACTAAATCCAGGCTTCTACCCACCTTTTCATAAAAAACAAATCCAGTTAGTTTGAATACTTCTGTCCTTAGTAAATCCATGCTGACTGTGCCTTTTTTAATATTTATTTTTTTTGTCCCATACTCCTGTATAGAGATGAGCGAACTTTTGAAAAGTTCGGTTCTGCTGGTTCGCCGAATTTCATGAAAAAATTAGATTCGGACCGAACTAGTTCTGACCGAACCTGTAATACAAGAAAGCCCCTAAACATCGTGTATAACACTGTTTAAAAGCCTCGAAGCCCTGTATAACACTCTTAGGTCACCCATGAGTGTATCCAAGTACTTTTGAGCTGTCTTTAAGGCAAAGTTAATGTCAAAGTTACGCCAACATGTATGGCTATAGGAAAACGGATGGGACACGGTGATAACTAACAGAAACCACTGCACTTGTGCATGTTGTATGCTTAATGCATTGTTAAAAAAGGTACAAAAATTAACCATTTTTGGTGGCAGATGCCTGCCAGGGTTCATACATATAAGGTGGTAAAAGAAGAAGCAATGGCTTTTGACAAGCCCTCAAAAAATTGACCCTTTATGGTGGCAAATGCCTGCCGGGGTTCATCCATACATGGATGTAAAAGCAACAAGCAATGGCTTTTCACAAGCCCTCCAAAAATGTACCCTTTTTATTGGCAGATGCCTGCCGGGGTTAAACCATACATGGATGTAATGTAAAAGCAACAAGCAATGGCTTTTGACAAGCCCTCCAAAAATGTACCCTTTTTATTGGCAGATGCCTGCCGGGGTTCATCCATACATGGATGTAAAAGCAACAAGCAATGGCTTTTCACAAGCCCTCCAGGCCTGCTTGTAGCAGACGGCAGTGGAGGTGTATTGGTGGTAGTAGAGGTAGCCAACGGACAGCAAGGGTGGTATTAGTAGTAGTAGTAGCAGCACATTAAAAGACACTGGATAGTAACAGGACAAAGGCCTGTGGTGGGGCAGGCCTGCTTGTAGCAGACGGCACTGGGGGTGGATTGGTGGTAGAAGTAGTAGCAGCAGCAACAACAGCGGCACATTAAAAAAAGTGGACAGGACAGAATCCCATAGTAGCAGGCGGCAGCAGCAGCAGCAGCAATGTCAGATCTAATCAGTGGCATCAGGCACAGGGGTTTTAAAATCCTCACCGATCCACGCTTGATTCATTTTCAGAAACGTGAGATTTTCCAAGCTGTTGGCGGACAATCTTGTTCGCTTAGGGGTGACTAAGCCCCCTGCCGCACTGAATACCCTCTCTGACGCTAAACTGGAGGGTGGACAAGACAGTACACCCATGGCAAACTGGGCCAGTTCTTGCCAATGATCCAATCTGCTGACCCAGAAGTCCATGGGGTCTGGGATCAGCATTTCTGATGGAGAAAGGGCACAGTCCAGGTACGAGTGAACCTGGTTGTTTAGGTGCTGCACCTGGTGATGGTGAACATCCCTTTGGTGACTACAATGTGTGTCAGGTTGGATGTAAAAATGTTGTCATCATATTTTCCAAACTGAATTGGCTGCTGCTGCCGCTCCTGCCGCCTATTGCAGAGGTAGCTCTGCCAGAGGCGGTGGAACGATGAGAGAGTGGGGAGCGGAGAGTGGCCCCCGGTCAGACATGCTTGCAGCAAGTGTTTGCCGTTTGAAAGCCGTGACAAGCTGGCTGCATAGCTTCTCTCGATAATAAGCAAATTTTGCCTCCCTCTCGGAAGGCGCAATAAACTCCCCGATTCTGGCTTTATACCGAGAGTATAAAAGTGTGGCTATCCAGTACTCATCTCTTTGCTTCATGCTAACAATACGACAGTCAGCGCGCAAGTAACGAAGCATACAGCTCACCATCCTGGCCAGAGTTTCAGAGGGCCCAGTTGGTTCCATCTCCGCCCCATACTGCCATGGTTGTCAATCCTCAAGATCGTCGTCAGACTCGTCATCACCATCACTGGCATGTTGTGTGGCTGCCTCGTCCCCTATCCTTTCCTGTGATTCCAGCTCCTCTTCAGGTCCTGTTTCCTCATCCTCATCCTCCTCCTCTTCTTCAACATCCATAGCCAGATGTGATCCTTCCTCCATCCTTTGCTGAATCATCGCTGTGAGCGTTTGCTCCATAATGAATATCAGCGGCATAACATCGTTCATTCCGCTAGCGTCACGGCTCACAAATCGTGTGGCCTCTTCAAAGGGCCTCAAAACGCGACATGCGTCTCTAACCAGCTGCCAGTGCCTGAGCTCGAAATTACACTGGCTCCAAACGCTGCCCGTCTGCTGCATCAGGAAATCATTCACGGCTTTCCGCTGTTCGTACAGACGGCCCAACATGTGCAGGGTGGAATTCCAGCGTGTTGGAACGTCTCAAATCAGGCTGTGTTCTGGGAGATTGTTTTGACGCTGCAAGTCCAGGAGGGTGTGCTTAAATGCATACGAACGTCTAAAGCGAACGCAAACCCTCCTGGACATGGCCAGCACACCCTTCAAACCAACATATGACTTTAAGAAGCGTGTTATGACCAGATTGATCACATGTGCCATGCAAGGAGCGTGTGTCAGGTGACCTAGACTCAGTGCAGCCACAACGTTCTTCCCGTTATCAGAGACAACATTGCCCAGTGTGAGTTTCAGAGGAGACAGCCAGCGTGCGATTTCCTCCTTGATGCACAGCAGCAGCTCCTGCCCTGTGTGGCTTTTCTCGCCCAGGCTCAGCAGGTGTAAGACAGCGTTGTGGCGCTTCACCTTGCACCTATGAAAAGAGGAGGCAGGAGGAGTGAAAGATACGCTGTGTCCTGTCGGGGACGGGAAGACCTCCATTGAGGAGGAGGAGGATGGTAGGCGCCTGATGTCCGGAGTTGAACCAGAAAGATACAAGCGTGGAGGTGGTAATGCCTGGCGTTGCTGCGGTGGTGCATTGGACTGCAAAATATTGACCCAGTGGGCCGTGAAAGACATGTACTGTCCCTGCCCATATTTGCTGCTCCACGTGTCGACGGTGGCATGTACCCTGCTGCACACGGATAATTGCAAGGACTGGCCCATCTTTTCCTCCACGTGCTTGTGCAAGGCAGGGACAGCTGTTTTGGAGAAGTAATGGCGGCTAGGTATTCGCCACCTAGGCTGAGCGCACGCCATCAATTGCTTGAAGCCGGCGGAGTCGACCAGGTGGTACGGCAGCGACTGCACCACCAACAACTTAGCCAGGTGTGAATTAAGCCGCACGACAAGTGGATGACTGGGTATATATTGTTGCTTATTGGACAACGATTCCGTAATGGATAACTGACGGGACTTAGGAGGAGCACTAGATGACAGTGATGATGATAACGATATGGTGGATAAGGCCTGGCTACTACTTAGATGACAGGGACTCGGAGCAGCAGCAGCAGCGGCAGAGGGGTCTTCATTAGATGTACATGATGGTGGGGCAGGTCTATTGTCCCACATGGCCTTGTGATGCCGCTCCATGTGTTTTACGTAGAGCGGTAGTTCCTACATTGCTGCCCTGCCCATACCTTACTTTCTGCTTGCAGATACGGCACTGTGCCATGTTTTCGTCCTCGGAAGGTACAGAAAAATTGCCACACGGCAGAGTACCATAAAGAGGTAGTACCACGTCCACCACCCGAGCTTGCCCCTTGTCTGGCAGGCTTTTTTAGGGAGCTTACACCAGTAGCATCTGTGTCGCCGTCACCGGCTCCTGAGCTGACCCTACCGCTGCAACGTTTTGCAGATTGACTTCTGCACCTACCTCGGCTTGGCTGTTTATCACGGCCAGTGCCGCCACGACTACCCTCCTCCTCTGACGCCGTCATCACCTCGTCACCTGGTTCCCATGTCCTGTCTAAAACAACATCATCATAGCCCTCCTCATGATCCCCGCCACTTCTGTCACTGTGTTGTGAATGTGATGTGACATCATGGCGGGCTCCATGCCCCCCCTCATTACTGCGTCTGCCGCCACGGCTACCACCAACACCCCCACTACCACAGCTATGCGTCTTGGACACCGCTTCCACCTCCACCACCGCCGCAACACACTCCGTTGGCTGACTCGCGGAAAACAAATCATCATCACTATGTTGTTCAGTATCTTCCTTCGCACCCGAGGAGATGTCTCTTAGGACCCTCAGGAAAGATGGCGTCCCGCTAGGAAGGGGGAGTGAAGACCTAGATGATGGAATGGAAACACTAGAAATACCCATATTACTACTGTCACTGTGCCAAGGAACTGTAGAGTATCTGGAATCCAACGAAACCTGGCTTGAAGACAGATCATCAGTCTTCCTGCTGAGATGACCGCGAGCCAGCCAACCAGTCCACAATGGCCGTATTGTCTAAAGTAACTCGCCCACCGGAGGAGATGGACAAGTCTGGCTTGCTGATACTGCTACTACTACCAGCAGGCACATGGCTGCTGCTACTAGTGGAACTGGGCACATGTCTTGTGCCACAAATGCTGGTACTGGGTCTGGCACCAACAGATCCAACATTTGGACTGGAAGAGGACATGGCATGGGTGTTTTTTCCTCTACCCTGTCCTTTCACAACCTTTTTTTACCAGACATTTCACTGCTGGAGTGCAGCAAGTTGAATCAAAACCCCGGGGATGAGCGCTGGGCGTTGTAGTACTACAAAGGCTGCCTGTATTGCAAGTTGGATTATTAGGTTAACCCATGCAATGGGGATGAGCCCCTTCTAAAAGCTTATTCACACACTGGCTTGGCAAATGGAGAATTTGTATTGCAATTTGGATGTTGATTGTTGAGAGTAGAGTAGACTCCCGCTGTAGTGGATGAGCCCCTTCGATTGCCGGATTCCTGGCTTTTAGATTCCTAAAGCTTTACCCTCTGTATCAGGAGGTGTACTAGAAGAAGGAGAAATCTGTGTCTACTCCACAAAAAAAAGAGAAGTATTACTTATCCTCTGAATTTATGGATGAACTGTTCTGTGGAGTGAGAAGCACCATGGGGGTTGAAGAGGTTTAGTAGTTACGTTCTGTCCAGGATGAATTGTTTGTGGGTCTAAGAACCCAGTATTTCTTATACATAAAAACCTCAAAGGGCTCGTTGAGTACGTATGGAAATTTCCAGAGAAACTGATCTCTGTCTCAGGAAACTAAAGCGGTTTCCCCTGGATGAGGAAGAGGTTATGTCCTTGGCTGAAATATCAAAAATTTACATCCAGGTAGCGAAGGTGGGGGTAAAAAGACACTTCTGCCATGTGAGGACTGCTCCCAGCTAAAATAACCTCTAGACAGGTTGATCGTTTCCTTAAAAAATCCTGGGAGGCTGCCTCTACAAATGAATATCTGTACCATCTGTGTAGCCAGATCCATGTTTAAATGGCTGGACCAACTGGAGGTTCACCTCACAGATTGCACTCTAAGGGAAGACATTATAGCATTGATTCCCCTTCTCTCTAAAGCCAAAGTTTTTTTTGGGCAGAAGCCTCTGCTGAATCCATAAAAATTGCTTTAAGAGAGGGAGTACTCTCCAACACCACAAGAGTCTTGTGGCTAAAAATGTGGCCCGGTGATCCTTTATCTAAAAATATACTCTGTACCATACCCTTTCAGGGAGAATATTTTGTTCTTTCCGGATCTTGATACCATCTTAGAAAAAGTATCGGACAAAAAGAAAACCCTTCCTGAACTTAAGGTCCCAAAAAATAAACAGCTTTTTCGTCTCTATCGCAATCCTCAACAGAGTTATAGAGGCAAGGGTAAATCAGGCAGATGGAGTTCCCCGAAAGGTGAAAGGAAGTAACACCTTACTTAATCAAAGCAGGCCCAATCCGGAATGACCATGATGCCATGGCAGTAGGAGGCAGAATTTCAAACTTCTTTCCTCACTGGGAGAAGATCCCCCTCCAACAAATGGATCCTAATCTCTATACTAGTAAGATTCCAAATAGAATTCTTTCTATCCTCCAAAGAAAATTATTATAACCCATCTTCCATCTTTTACTCTTCGGACATCGGTCAGAAGGTCTACAGAAATTTCTGTCCATGAAAGTGATATCTCCAGTACTCATCGGGGAGAGAGGTGATGGCCACTACTCACACAACTTCCTGGTCCAGAAAACCCAATGGAAGATACAGAATCATTATAAATTCAAACCATTAAACAAGTTTGTTGTATACCACAAATTCAAAGTGAAATCCATAAAATCGACCATTCCTCTGGTGGGGAAAAACCTTAATGATGGCAACAATAGATCTTCAGAATGCATTTTATCATATTCCAATACATCTAATATACAGAAAGTTTCTGAAATGGAACAAATCTTTTCTAACTCTAGACAAGAAAATTATCCTCACAAGCTCAGTAAAAATTTACCTTATCTGGTGGCTAAATCCCAGGAATCTAGAAAGGAGTAGTCTGGCACCTCTCTCCAATAATATCTGTGATCACAGATTCAGGCAAACTAGAATGGGGGGCAGTTATATCCAGAAATAAGTTTCAGGGTTCCTGGTCTGAGGCTAAGCCTTCTCTCGTGTTGTACGAACAAATTCTTGTGTGTAAACTTAACTGTTGCATATCTAAGACAAAGCGGCACAAAACAGAGATCTCTAACACTTGGCCTCACAAATGTTCTACTAGGCAGAACCAAGACTCTGGTACCTGTCAGCCCACCGTTTACTTCTAATAAGGGGAAAGAAGGTGGCTAAAAATACACTGTACTGCTATATGTGTATCCTATCAAAATCTTCACGTCTCTCCTCCAGAACATCTAAAGGCCCACTCTACACGCTCTGTCAGTATTCTGGGATGAAAGCGCTGATGCACACTACAGAATAAATCTGGTTTCCAGTGAGGATCTCATTTAAAAGTATCGTTCTCAAAGCTGTTTTTTTGTTTGTTTTTTTACAGTATAAGTAAAAGGCAACTATATTGTGGTCACGGTTACCAAGGTTTTCAAATACAGTGACATACCCAACAAGCTCTGCATTGTTAGAAGAGACCAGATCCATCAGAGTATCACTCCTAGTCAGGTCTTCCACACACTGGACCATAACATTTTCCTGCAACAAGTTGAGGAAGTATCTCCCCTTCGCAGTTGTAGCCGAACCATGACCCCAATTAATATCTTGGAAATTAAAATATCCCATTATCACTGTAGTACTGGCCTGTGCAGCCCACTCCATCTCCCTTCATAATTCCACTCACAAGTTTTCAACCTCCTCAGCATCTTCGCCCACTATTGCCTCTTTTACACTCACCTTCCTATCACTTCTCACATATAGACCTACTCCTCCACCGTGTTTTTGCCCTGTCTTTCCGAAACAGTGTAAAACCCTGTAGATTTAGAGTCCAGTCATGTGAAGTCTAGCTGTGTTTCAGCAACAACAACATTGACATGTTTATTTTTCTTGCTAGACTTGTGGCATTTTAACTTGCCTTTCAATTTTTCACATTCAGTTTCAGAAATGTGATTATTTTTTCCTACATCTTGTGGCCATATTTATCTTTAATGTTTTGTAGCACACTGGTCTCCTTATCGTGTTGCATAATCCTCTCCACACAGTATTTCTCCCCCCACCAATATAGTCTGACCCCTTTTATTTTATACATTGACCTCCCTCCTCATCCCTAGTTTAAATATTTTGACACCCCTTCTAGGATTCTCTCCGCCAACACGGTGGATTCCCTTCCATTCATGTGCAAATCATCTGTGGCATACAGTTTTAACCCCAATGAAAAGTTAGCTTTTGGGTTCCTAGAGTACTGCGCTTTCTCACTTACACAAAGACTTAAGTCATGCTTTTAAATCCCTGAGCTCCCGCGGTCCTTCCTGTGATGCGCATGGCGCAGGCAGTATTCCAGAGATGACAACCTTTGTAGGTCCTTCCCTTCAGCTTGTTGCCTAGTTCTTTTTAAAATTGCTCTTAAGGCTCTCCCACCTACAATGTATTCTGTCATTGGTTCCCACATGGACTAATTTATCCACCCGTTCCACCACATGCCGAACCCTAGCAGCAGAGAGACGGCAAACTATTCTGTTGAGGCGGTCTTGGCGACAATTTCTTCCATCAGTCTTCCTGATTTTATGGAGTCCCCTTCAACTACTAATTGTCTTGGCCTACCAGCATTACCATTCCCCTGTCTAGTAGCTGGGCTGTTCTCCCGGGTGTTAAGGAAAGCAGTAGCCACTAGGGCTGCCATTTCTGTAACTGACAGCCTTGTATCATCACCCAACTCTGCAATTATTTTGCTTGGAGCAAAGCCCTTAATTTTCTTCTATCCAGATATTTCCAGATAAGTCCAGTCGAAAAGTGTATCTTTTTAGTTTTATAAATTAATTGTAATCTACCCGCCGCTCAGTCCCTGCCTACTTGCAATGACCCGCCCTAGGCAATGGGGTACAACTGGGCGACGGTCCCTACACTCAATAGGTGCACGACAGACAAACAGACAAGGGTACAAAGAAGCAAGGGAAATGGGGAAGTTGCCCACGGGAACACCGTGAGCAACAAGTGAAGTGAATGAGCCGAGTCAAACCAGGAGATGAGCAAGGTACAAAAATCGCAGAGCAGAAGAGTGGTCAGTAAAGCCAAGGTCAATCACAAGCAGAGGGTCAGTAGTTCAAGAAGCTGCAACAGGGCCGGGAAACCAACAGAGAAGAATCACAAGCAAAGGAGGAACAGGAAAGGTATAAATAGACAGAGGGCGGGAGCTAGCTCTGTCTGGCTAGGCTGTGATAGGCTCTCCCACTCCTAAGCCTGCCATCCTGGGTGGTGGAAGATGGAGTACGTCTCACAGACATATAAGCAGGTGCAGACTGATTACCTATGGGCGTCGACACAGAAGTTGTGTCTGGCAGATCCTTTACATTAATAATCTAACTTTTTGTTAGAGTGTCATAGAAAAAAAGGTGCAAGAAAATCCTATTGGTGGAGATTGATATAGGAACGCCACTGAGTGGCCTGAAATCATGCATGTGTATAACCACAGATCTGAAAATCCAAGGAATGGCTTTTTTTTTTTTTTTTTTTTGCAACTTCTGTATGGCGTTTTGCTAACCCCTTAAAGACTAAGCCTATTTTTCCCATTCAGGATCACTGGAATTTTTGCTTCGCCATGTTCATTGGTTCATAAGTTTTTGTGTTTTTTTTTAAGATTTTTTCCATCATAGTTGTATGAGGGATAGCTTTATGTGCGATCGGTTGGATTGATCGATGGCATAATTTTAGTGTACATATTATTTTTTAACGTTTTTTATTTAACTCCGTTTATTGAAAGAGTCAAACACAAAAGCACGATAAACTTCTGGGCCCCCGCGCAGCAGACATGTCCAATAGAAATACAGAAGTGTGTGTTACAATAAAAGCAAAATATCAATACATTACAATAAATCGTAACTATGAACTAAAATAACACACTGTGCATGGTATTCTCTTTCACTACTGGATTATGCCTCATAGCAATAATAATATCAAGGCAAGTGGTAAAGGAGAAAAATTATATATTGTAGTAATTAGATACTAAGGGGAAGCTACATCTATAGTCTACAAGTTTCCAACAGGAGTACAGAGATAGGGTTTCTCTCTCCTATATTAATTGCTCTAACAGCCGTTGAAAATTCCATACTAGAACAAGATGTAAGGTTGGAATTACACCAGCAGTCCCACACCAAATGGAATTTATCAAGGCGTCTTCTGTTAATGTAAACTATGCGTTCATAAGGTATTATGGAATTTACTAGTCCTATCCACATAGAGCTAGTAGGAGATCTATTATTCATTCATCTAATGGCTATCACTTTCCTAGCCATAAACAATGGCTCTCTATGGCACATGCGAATGTGAATAGAACATAACTTTTTCTCAATCAACCCAAACAAACAGACACTCGGATCTAGCATCACTGGGAACCTCTAATATTTGTGAAAGCAAAGTAGTGGCCTCAGTGTTGGAAGTCTGCATGACTATATGAACATCTGTATCATTGGTGGCTAGATCTTCTACACATTTTGTAAAGGTGGACCGGAGTAAGATAACTCTGATGTATGATGTAGAGCAGTATAAGTTTGTTAATAGCAGGAGATACAAATCTATGTGATTCTAAAAGGTTCGATCTGGATTCCTCCTCCAGGGATGGAATACGTTCTTGCCATTTATCCAGTGCTGTGAGAGCTGCTTTATTCGCCTTTGCGTGAAGGACAAAAGAGTACATGGGGGAGACTAAACCTACAGGTCCCTGTGATCTAATGATACCAATTAAAGGGTAAGATGGAAATGACCTTTCCACTATACTGGACGTGTATCGAATGGCATAATTGTAAATATTTATAGAAGGCTTGTTGTGGAGCTTGTTATGTCTCCTCAATCTGGGCAAAAGACAACATTAACATGTTATTTTCAAATCACCTATGGTATTTATACCTAGTCGAGACCAAAAGGCATCATCTTGTGAGTGACTCAACTGGTTAATCACATTATTCTGCCATATAGGCATCTCCGCTACGATCTGGTCTTGCCAGGAGATCTTAGGCGCTGCGTTCCAAACTTTACAGGCCACTTTATGGATTGGTAAGGATTGTCTACCAAGTGGAACTAAAGGATCTAATACAGGCCATAATTTAGGCAATGTAACTCGCTAAACATGTCTCTAAACCCCCTGGTTCCCCAGGGGACATCCAGGAGTCCATGTATTTGAGTTGACCAGCCAGGTAGTATACTTATAAATCAGAAAGAGCCATGCTCGCCAAATCTTTAGGTCTTTGCAGTTTTGCCAATTGCAATTTAGATCTAGAAGACCCCCAGATAAATGTAATAATTTGTGAATCCATAACTTTGAAGAACGACATAGGAATATGTACAAATATATGCTGTAATACATACAGTATAAACACTTGGGTTGGACTACCATCTTAATAAGATTTATACGACCCGCCACAGAAAGGGGTAGGGCCGACCAGATCTTGAATTTATCTTTAAACAAGGGGACCAGAGGATCAGCATTTGTCAGCATCTAATCTAGTGATATTAATGCCCAGATATTTAAATCCAGAGACCACCCTCAAGACGGTTACCTTCGAGTCCACCTTGGAACTTCTGAGCGGGGAGAAGTACATCAGACACGACTTGTCCTAATTAATAGATAGACCAGAATATTCTCCAAACAGGTTAATAATTGTCATTGCCTTGTCCAATGGCATATCAGGAGAAGACCTGAACAATAGCATGTCATCAGCATATAAGGCTACACAATCTTCTCCAGAACTTAGGGGTATGCCTCTAAAGATCTCATCAGTTCTAAGTAAAATAGCCAGGGGCTCTATAGCTAAAGCGAATAATAAAGGAGATATCGGACAACCTTGCCTGGTGCCGCGTGCTAGATTAAAGTATGGGGAGAGCTGTCCATTCAAAGAGATAGCCACTCTGCGATGTAGATACAAGAGGGCAATCTATTGACTAAACACAGGTCCAAAGCCAAACATATGCAGAATATGAAGTCAATATGGCCATTCAATGGAGTCAAAAGCATTGGCCACATTTAGAGAGGCCAAAGCCCAGTCCTCTCCTTGTCCTAATGCAATCTGAGAAACCATTTGGTTCTTGCGTAAATTATCCGATTTACTTCTCCCCTGTATAAACCCAGTCTGATCAGAGTGTATGATCGAAGTCCTAATGCTGTTAAGGAGGCTCTGTCACCACATAAGTGCCCTATCTCCTACATAATGAGATGGGCGCTGTAATGTAGGTGACAGCAGTGCTTTTTATTTAGCAAAGAGATCTATTTTTACCACGTTTAGGAGCGAATTTAGCTTTATGCGAATTAGTTTCTTAATGCCCTAGTGGGCGTGTTTTTACTTTGGTTAGCGTCCTACACTCCTCTGTACAACGCCCACTTGGTCTAATCCGCGTTGTGCACTTCTCCATTCATTTAGTCAGCGTATAGTGACACCGAGTTGTTCACCATCTGCTGTCTTATACTGACATATTAACGTTACTGAAGTATTTAGACAGTGAATAGACCTTCCTTCCAGCCAGGACAGGATGTCTGTTCACAATCCCGATACTTCGGTAACATTTCTATGGTACTTACAGCAGAGCAAACGTAATCTCGCAAGATCTCGCTGTAAATGACAGGTTACAGCGAGATTACGCTTTGCTCTACTGTAAGTACCACTGAAACGTTACCGAAGTGTCGAGGATTGTGAGTAGACATCCCGTCCTGGCTGGAAGGAATGTCTACTCACTGTCTAAACACTTCAGTAGCGTTAATGTGTCCGTATAAGACAGCACATGGTGAACAACGCAGTGTCACTATGCGCTGACTAAATGAATGGGGAGAAGTGCATGACACTGATTGGTCAGCGTCATACACTCCTCTATACAATGCCCACTTGGTCTAAAGTAAAAACACGCCCACTTGGGCATTAAGAAACTAATTTGCATAAAACTAAAATCGCTCCTAATGTGGTAAAAATAGTTTTTCTAAATAAAAAGCACTGCTGTCACCTACATTATAGCGCCCATCTCCTTATATAGGAGATAGGCCAGTTATAATGTCGTGACAGTCTCTTTAAGCCTATTGGCCAAAACCTTTGTCAATATTTTATAGTCCACGTTAATTAACGCTATTGGCCGATCTAAAGAGCAGTCCAGTGGATCCTTATGCGGCTTTATTATAACCACTGTGGCTTCATATGGTAGGGATTTTGCCACCAAAGACGCTTGATACGTTTTAAGTAGTTATGGGATTAGTTGTTCTTGGTATTTCAGGTAAACCTCTAAAGGCATGCCGTCTTTTCTACAGTGATTGGGCTGTCAAGTTTAAGTCGCTGGTCACTAGTTCTAGTTGGACAGGTTATAGATTCACAGTATCCAATCAGGTCATTTTGTTTTACTAAAATTATATATATATATATATAGGTCTTGGTATATGTCCGAGATCGCATGTGGAGGTTCAAATATTACCGCTAGGACTTTTGAGCTTTAAAATAGCTGGGGATGAAGAATTCTGATGAACTAAATGTGACAACAGGCTACTTCACTGGTTACCCTGTTCAAAATATTTCTGACTAGTGAAAAAAATTCTGTGCTTACTTTTTTCGGTCAAGTATAGCAAGTATTATCTACCCGCTTGTAACCAACTGACCCTATTACTATCCGATGGATCATAAATGTAGGTTACTTCTAATATTTTACAGGAATTAGCCAGTTTGTTCTCTTTTTAACTGGTTCCCTTTTAATACATGAAATAGAAGATTTAAGACAGCCCCGCAAGTATGCCTTTTGTGCATCACAGTAAGTTGAGTGATTTGGGGCAATCTTGTTTCCCTGTGCATAGATTTGTAGCTCATCTGGGATATATGGGACAGTGAGTTCCTCCCCGGGGTGTAGCAGGTATATTCCGTGACATCAGGCCAAAGATGTCGCCAAAGTTCATGCCATCCAACTTCTTCTAAGAATAATGATAGGGGAAGAGGCCTAAATAAGGATTGAGGGTCAATTGCCCCACCTATTCTAAATGTATCCAGTATAGGATTTGCCATGGTGTTGTAGTCTCCCATAGATATAACCTTGGCTTGAAGATATGCTGTGGCAAAATTGTCCGCCTCATATAGAAGACCACTAGGGATTGTGTAGGAGGGATATATATACCTAGGAGAACATAAGGGTGACATTTAATACAAGCATTTATGAAAATATATCTGCTGTCTGGGTCTTTCCTCAATACCCCTGGTTCCCATCTTAGGGATCTGTTAATAAGGAGAGAAACCCCTCTGGTGTATGAGGAATGTGTGGTATGTGCTGACCATTGTATCCACGGTTTCCGCATAAATCTAAGCGTATCTGGCATCAAATGTGTTCCCTGTGTATATATATTACTTGTGGACCACGTGTACGAATCTGAGAAAATACCTGATTTGCGTTTACGCAAATCTCCCATACCCCTTACATTCCATGACATTACACTCTGTTAAATAAAATTAAACCAGAAAAAACAAAGCAAACCGCAGAACTTAAAAAATCCCTTCAGAGACTAGATGTAATGTCTGACTGAAGCAATTTTATATGTATTCGAAAACACGGAGGTAGTCTGTGATAAACTAGGAACTGTACACAGACGACTACTCCGTCCAACCAACATCCAGTGTCTCCAAACCTGTGATACAGGTGGTTAAAATATTATTGGAAAGAACCCGCAATGACATATGGATGATATAATCTGCTACAATGGGCTCGGTCATCAGCAGCCATTGCACAAGACATAAGAATGACATTTCACCCCAGGACGGGCCCACAAACCCATCCAGGGACAGCACATGGCCCCACACCAATATAATATAATTATATATAAAGAACAATATAAATTCTATATAGATATTATTGCTATGCTTTAGAATTTGCATATGTCTCAACCAGATAGGAAAATCAAAGCTCAATATAATCTCAACTGAGTCACGTGTCCTCCTCCAGCAATTGACTAAGATCATGAAATAGGCAATATAATCACATCTCCTAGGTATACAAGGAGCAAAAAGCTGTTCGTAGCATCACAAAATAAAGCATTGCATGAATGTAGTCCATGTACCGATACCTAGCTCTGATACATCGTCTGTATCTCTGAGAGGATCCCAGAAGAACTAACTAGCAGAGACCGGAAACCTTTTCATGGCTTTGTAACATTCCAGGTATTCAGCCATTCCTCGGCCTCTGCCGGGGTGTGGAAAAAGATGGATCTCTCATTATAAACAACTCTAAGTCTCTAACCGTCTCTTAATCCCTACAAATGAGGCTCGAGCCTTCTGGAGTGTAGTAGAGAAATCCGTGAAGATCGTGACTGTAGCAGCGTTGTGAGTTATTTGGCCTTTTTGGTGCGCAGCTCTCAAGATGGCATCTCTATCTTTACTCCAAAGCAGTCTAACCAACATGGGTCTTGGCATTGCAACCGGCGGGGGTGGACGAGCGGGTACTCGACGAGCTTGCTCAACAGCATAGGCCGTAGATAATTTGGCATCCGGTGAAGTATCTTTGAGCCATTGCTCCATGAAGGTCCCGGGATCCGTTCCCTCAAAACGTTTCGGTAAGCGGAGTATACGTACGTTGTTCCGGCGTAGCCGGTTCTAAAGATCATCAGATCGCTATGTCCATAATTCTGCCACCCTCTCCAGGGCCCCGATTTGCAGAGTCATCCTCTATTTGAGAAATTCTGGTTTCTGTACTGCGTAATCAATCTCTTAATTTATGGAGGTCCTGGCGCAGCAAACCAAGGTCCACCTTCATCAATTTTAGACGTAAGATGTAGTCGACTCACGTATAGCAGTCAGGAGTTGAGCGGTGACTTGCTTTAGCGAGGGTTCCGACTCCTCATCCTCTGTAGTGACTCCCTCTTCATGCTGCAGCACGGGGAGCGGCGCCATGTTGGCTTCCCAGGCTCGCAAAACATGTTTTGCTCATTTTAGTACCTCCTCAGTTTGCAGTAGTTCTTCGGCAGGATTATGGTAGAAAACGTTGGAGCCGGGACGGAGCTCTTACAGCGTGAGACTGCTCATTGCGGGAGTTAGCCACGCCCCAACCCCCCGCCCGTACATATAATTTTTGATTTTTTAAATTTTTGTTTTTTTGGGAGGTAAGAAAACCAGCAATAACAAATGAACTTTATTATATCGGTGTGTGTGTATATAGACAGATTAAAGGTTTTTTTCCACGAGAGACGTTTATGACCTATCCATAGGATATTCACTGAAGTGATAATGAGTAAAATGTATAACTTTAATTCATAGCTATCTAAAAACAGGGGTACAATCACCACTGTGAAAAAGCCCAACCGTGTATTTAAAAACTTATTAAACAAAATACTCCAAGTCCTAGTTCGTTTGCGAACCCTTTATGACTGGGTATATAACAAAGATATCAAAATTGTGGAATCAGCGTTTAAACATTGGTGTAGCAGTGGTTTAGACCCTCGTACACACAGGAGCCTGCGTTAACCGCGCCTGAATCTCCCAATGTACAGATGCACAACAATGCCACTGCCCCCTACGCAAAATTCCCTCACTTCACCCGACCCTACGCGTTTCTATACTTATCATCAGGGGTCTGTCAGTCTGGCCAGGATGCCAGCAATATTTTCTTCAGCAGCAGGTATTCTACTGCACAACACGGAAGCATGCACGCATAGATGCCGCTGACAGTTATACATTTTACTCATCACTTCAGTGAATTTCCAATTGTTCATATTTGTGGGAGCACAATATATATAGTTAAAATTCAGTGAATTACTATCCATAGGATAGATGCGTGTCCCACCTCCGGGACGCGCACCTATCTCCAGAATGAGGCCCTTAAACACTGTTCAGCCGCTGTGTGTTGCGGCTGAATGAAGTGAATTGCGAGCATGAAAAAGGTTATTTGGTCGTGAGTTATGTAAACCGCATAGCTCCCTGAGCTACACTGCTTCTGTAACTCCAATAGTAGTGAATGGCCGTTACAGAAGCAGCGTAGCATGCGAGCTACGCTGTTTATGTAACTCATGACCATATAACGCTTTTCGTGGTCCGAAACACCTCATTCTGCCGCAACACACAGCGGCTGATCCGGGGTTTAGGGGGCCCCGTTCTGGAGATAGATGCGGGTCCCACCTCTGGGACTCGCACCTATCTGACATTTATGACATATCCTGTGGATGTGTTTATAAATGTCTCCCGTAGGAAACCCCTTTAAGAAGAACTCCCCCAAATGGCGGACTTAGAAACTATAATATGCGATTCGTTAAGGGGTTAATAGTGTGAACAAATTAATAAAATAAACTCTGATGGATGATTCTGCTTATTCTCACACAGCCACCACACACTTTCTACTAATCTACTTATATGCATGTGCACACTCTAAAAATATGCTATAAACAATGTACAGGGTGGGCCATTTATATGGATACACCTAAATAAAATGAGAATGGTTGATGATATTAACTTCCTGTTTGTGGCACATTAGTATATGGGAGGGGGGAAACTTTTCAAGCTGGGTGTTGACCATGGCGGCCATTTTGAAGTCGGCTATTTTGTATCCAACTTTAGTTTTTTCAATGGGAAGAGGGTCATGTGACACATCAAACTTATCGAGAATTTCACAAGAAAAACAATGGTGTGCTTGGTTTTAACGTTACTTTATTCTTTTATGAGTTATTTACAAGTTTCTGACCACTTATAAAATGTGTTCAAAGTGCTGCCCATTGTGTTGGATTGTCAATGCAACCCTCTTCTCCCACTCTTCACACACTGATAGCAACACCGCAGAAGAAATGCTAGCACAGGCTTCCAGTATCCGTAGTTTCAGTTGCTGCACATCTCGCATCAGTAGACTCCTCTCAGTAGACCCACTAGTGTTTGGTGAATAGTTTCTTCGCTCAGTCCTTCTCATTTCACTCTCTGTCCATCTTTCCAGTCTTCCTGTAGATGGCCGTCTCTCCTCTAAAAAAAAAACTGTTACACATCTAAAATGTCAGTTGTTTATCTCAGTGGCCGTTGTTTGGCTCCAACTCACTTCCCCAAAGACAGTTGGGAAATGTAGTTCTGCCAGTACCGTTCACCAATGACTGGCCACAGTAGTGCAGTATTGCCTGTTGTTTTCCATAAGCTTATTATAGGGGTTACATACCAAAGCATTATTTCTTATCAGTAATAAAGTGACATTCAATTGCAACCTATTGGCTCCATGCAATCGCATACCTCCATCTGTCTAACCACTTAGATGCCGAGTTTACTCCGATGTCAGCTGTATATTATAGCTATGCTCGAACTGTTCATTGGACGTACTATTCTATTCTATTGCGGTCCCAATGCCACACTTAGGACTTGATGGTATGTCCAAATGCAATTATCCACATTGCATTGTCCTGTACTTTTTAGTTGTGTAATTATCAGCCTTATAAAGATTTTTCGTTCTTGAAATTAATTGTGGACCAAGATCAGACTTTACGAATGTGGTTTTGACTGCAATTCCTCTTTTGATAAGGCTATCCACATTATGGTGAATGAAGTTTAGCCAATGCATTTCAATACCTCCCAACTTTCAAATATTGCAAAGAGGGACAACCGATGCGGGGCACAGGAAATGTTTTCCTTTTCAGCCAAGCCTCGAACCCCGCCCAATCCCCACCTATACATACCTGGTTCAGCCCACACTATATCATGCTCCCATAGTGCTTTCCCAGAGTATTATGCCCCTATAGCTGTCCCCCACACAATATAATGCCTCCTTAGCTGCCACCATACAGTATAATGCCCCATAGTGCCTAATAAAAATTATATGGGCTACATTCACATGACCGAGAAAAAAATGGCAATTAAAAACTGATCAAGTCTCCGCTTTTCATGGCCGTTTTGCATCAGTGTGTCTCAAATTTTTATCCATTTCCAGTCCATCCGTCAATTTTAATGGCAGTTTGTAATCTGTTTTTCATGTCCGTTAAAAAAAAGGATGGAGTATTTTCCCAATTCTCACATATGGAGTGTGACGTCAGGGACTCCCATTAGGAGCGGAAACCCCTGCCAGAGCGTCGGCAACGCTCTGGCTGGGCATTCCGCTCTTGGATGGAGCCCCTAACATCACTATTCTTATATGGACGGTGATGTTGGGGGCTTTGAAATGCTGGAATCCCCGTCCAGGAATCTGGGACGGTTGGGAGGTATGTATTTCTAGCAGCAGATAGAAAATAAATAGTTTTCACAGGTGAAAACATTTTTTTTTTTTTTTGTGGGTCTGCATTAGCACACCAATCCAATTGCTAGTTTGTTACATTTTATTTATTTATTTTTGTTTTTAACTGTGGAAAGGCTAAACCATCCAAATCTTGTACTGTTGTTTATAAGGTGCAAGGGAGAACAAGCACTTTTTTCTGCCCCTATGTCCCATGGCTTCCAGAACAATGAACATGGACACCTTAGAGCCAACAGCATTGATTTTTATTAAATGGTAACCTGTAGGTTAAATACGCTAGAAGCATAGTCTACGTAGTCTAATATTCAAAGTCTTACAATAAAGACATCCACAGAACAAATGCTCCTTAAAGATTGACAACCATTGCTTTAACTTTTTTTTAAAAAAAATAACTAGTGAACTGGTTGGCCTGCATTCCTTTTTTTTTTTTTTTTTAAAGCAAACCGTACTTTTGTGTTCTGTGAATCCGCATATCATACTTCTACAGTACATATGCGGCCAAGATCACCATATTTCACAAATGTATAACCTAAAGAGAAAGATGCCAATAAACAAAGAATGTACGAAAAATAGAAAAAACTTTATTCAAAATGACACATGAATATACAATGTTTAAAAAAGAATCCACAAACCAACAGGTTAAAAAGGACATACAAGCCGCACAACTCACAGAATAGATATACCATGTAAACAAAGAATGTGTATGAATAATGGCCTAGCCTAACACTGTATGCGTCTGCAAACTGTATATTACCCACAAAAATTACACAAGGTAAAGTAAATATGTGCCATATGAAATTGGTGTACAGGTAGGTGACAAAAGTACATATAAAGATAACAGCAGAAAATAGACAGTGCTGATGATTTAGAACGGTATTTAAAGTAAGTTGCAATGATTGAGCATACCAATGATAGGTGCCAGAGTGGAGTGCACAGCAAGAAAGGGGCGGACTTTCTTGCTGTGGACTCCACTCTGGCACCTATCATGGGTATGCTCAATCATTGCAACTTACTTTAAATACTGTTCTAAATCATCAGCACTGTCTATTTTCTGATGATATCTTTATATGTACTTTTGTCACCTACCTGTACACCAATTTCATATGGCACATATTTACTTTACCTTGTGTAATTTTTGTGGGTAATATACAGTTTGCAGACGCATACAGTGTTAGGCTATGCCATTATTCATACACATTCTTTGTTTACATGGTATATCTATTCTGTGAGTTGTGCGGCTTGTATGTCCTTTTTAACCTGTTGGTTTGTGGATTCTTTTTTAAACATTGTATATTCATGTGTCATTTTGAATAAAGTTTTTTCTATTTTTCGTACATTCTTTGTTTATTGGCATCTTTCTCTTTAGGTTATATATTTACATGTTTTGGATGCTTTGTGGGTATACGCCCCAGGATCTAGCTCGTATTTGGTTATGTGCTTGCTGACAGCTGCATTATGTACTTTTCTTGAGCTGATCAGATCCATGCTGTCTTTTTCGGTTATATATATTTCACAAATGTTCTGATAAGGCCCAGGACTGATTCCAAGCAATAAATATTAATATCTGAGTAGTAAGCCTTTTACTTACTTTTTATTACCTGGCCTTTTTGTTAATATTCTAACATTTTATGTTTTTTTTTTTTTTTGTTTTTTTTGTTTTGTTTTTTTTTCACCTGTTTTTAGGGTGTTTGTTGCATTGATGAGTTTGATAAAATGGATCTAAAAGATCAGGTGGCTATTCATGAGGCTATGGAACAACAAACCATATCAATCACGAAAGCTGGGGTGAAGGTAGGGTATTTTGTATTCTAATGAAAGTCCTTAAAGAATATATCCACTTACTTTTGTGCTTTCTATGGAAATTTATATAAATATAATATTTTCAAGTTAATAAAAAACATTTTATTAAACAAAAAAAATAATTTTTTTCTAAAGTGGAAATTACCTCAGGTACAGTAATTCAGCATTCCACTACATCTCTGCGGATTATGTTGCCGCTATATAAACAAGAGGAAATTAATAGTAAAATGTGTGTATGCGATAAATCTATATATACACAATCCGCTACACATTTCTTTACGGATTTTAATTTAATATAGGTTTATAGGGGTTGGAGGTCAGTCTTCTGATAGAACTTCCCCTCACACAGCTGTAGAGGTAAATGATAAAGATAATGTCATAGCTGCTTTCAGCCGCCCTCAGGGGACAGTTGATGCATATAGACTTAAACTCCCATTGCCCTCAAATTCGAGAGAGGGAGATCGAGAGAGAATGCATTGTTTGTTTTTTATACAATGCTTTAGGGGGAATACTAGGCCCCCTGGCTGCCGTAGCAGCCATCGGCACCATGCAATTGCATTGCGGGGTGGGGGGGGGGTGGATTAGCTGTTAGACGGGGTTGCCCCCTCTTTGGAATGATTTTAAATGCTACCGTCACTATTGACCGGTATTTAATAGGTTAAAATAGCCCGATGCCACTCGTTACTGTAAAGTGCTGGCTATAACATACGGCCGACACCCGCATTGTATGAGACCGCTCCATACTTCCCCTATAGTGTGTGCGCGTATGTGTAGAAAATTTTGTATTTCATGTTCTTGTTAACCTAGTAACTATATGTAAGGTGGTTTAAGAACAATTGTAAACTTGTTAACCGCTCTCTTGCGTTTTTCTTTAAGGCTACATTAAATGCCCGTACATCCATCTTGGCAGCAGCAAATCCTGTTGGGGGAAGATATGAACGATCAAAGTCACTGAAGCACAATGTAAATCTGTCAGCTCCAATAATGTCCAGATTTGACCTTTTCTTTATTCTAGTGGATGAATGCAATGAGGTATATACTTTTAAAAATATTCATGTTAAAAAAAAAAAAAATCAGATTTACAACTGATTAGAAAAGAATGAAGGCTTGTACTGTGTAATATACAGGGTGGGCCATTTATATGGATACACCTAAATAAAATGGGAATGGTTGGTGTTATTAACTTCCTGTTTGTGGCACATTAGTATATGGGAGGGGGAAACTTTTCAAGCTGGGTGTTGACCATGGCGACCATTTTGAAGTTGGCCATTTTGTATCCAACTTTAGTTTTTTCAATGGGAAGAGGGTCAGGTGACACATCAAACTGATCGAGAATTTCACAAGAAAAACAATGGTGTGCTTGGTTTTAACGTTACTTTATTCTTTCATGAGTTATTTACAAGTTTCTGACCACTTATAAAATGTGTTCAAAGTGCTGCCCATTGTGTTGGATTGTCAATGCAACCCTCTTCTCCCACTCTTCACACAGTGATAGCAACACCGCAGAAGAAATGCCTCCCGATCTGACCCCCTTAGACTTTTATCTTTGGGGTCATCTGAAGGCAATTTTCTATGCTGTGAAGATACGAGATGTGCAGCAACTGAAACTACGGATACTGGAAGCCTGTGCTAGCATTTCTTCTGCGGTGTTGCTATCAGTGTGTGAAGAGTGGGAGAAGAGGGTTGCATTGACAATCCAACACAATGGGCAGCACTTTGAACACATTTTATAAGTGGTCAGAAACTTGTGCTTGGTTTTAACGTTACTTTATTCTATCATGAGTTATTTACACCATTTTTTTTTCTTGTGAAATTCTCGATAAGTTTGATGTGTCACATGACCCTCTTCCCATTGAAAAAACTAAAGTTGGATACAAAATGGCCGACTTCAAAATGGCCACCATGGTCAACACCCAGCTTGAAAAGTTTCCCCCCTCCCATATACTAATGTGCCACAAACAGGTAGTTAATATCACCAACCATTCCCATTTTATTTAGGTGTATCCATATAAATGGCCCACCCTGTAGAATTAATATATAAAAAGCCTTTCTGTACTTGACTGAGTACAGGTACTCAGATTATTGCTATTTATATTTTGTGCTTCTCAGGGCTGATTCTAGCTTTTAAATTTTTGCCTCAGGCAGCAGAAATGGCTCCCCCCCAGATCTTGACTGACATCCCCCTGGCTGTTCTACATCATTAGCAGCCTCCTCCAACTCTTGCACTGTTGCCTTGTACTCCCCTGGCATGCGTGGTGCAGAGATGAAACTGGCACATCTGGGAAAGTTGGAGGAGACTGGTAGTGATGTAGAACAGCCAGGGGCAGGGGCGTTGCTAGCACTGGGCCTTCGGGGTCCAAGCCCCGGATCTTTGGCCCTGGTGCCCCGGATCCCCGGCGACTACCATATTCGGGTCGCAATTGTGACCGGGTCACAGCGGTTACAATGGCGAACAGGCCGTGGCCGCCCGCACCGCAATATTGAAAATTACTATAGTAACTGGGGCCTATGTATTAAAATACACGGGCCCCTGTTACTATAGTAACGACACATACTTGGCCATCTTCCTTCCCGAGCGGAGCGAAAGTCATGACTTCTCGTGTCACAACGCTGTGCGCCACTGATGAGGTCACGGCACTAGATGGTGTTGGGACATCCACTGCACCTGGATCTGAAGAGGAGGTAAGTGTAACTTTACAGTCTGCTGGGGTCTTGTATCTAAGCAGACCTTGTGGTAAGCTTAGATACAGGTTCAAACAGACCTAGCCTACCACATGGTATTCTTAGATACTTGGCCCATGTTTGATGGGCCTTGTAGCTAAGCTTACAACATAGGCTTAGAAACAGGGCCCCTGCAGACAGTAATCTTATACAGTATATGATTACTGTCTGCTGTGGCCCTGTATACAAGCCTACCTTGTGGTAGGCTTAGATACATGGTCTAACAGACCGTATCACACATGGGCCCTCTATCTAAGCCTAGCACATGTGTTACTAATGGGTTTTTTCTTTGTTTTTTACAGGTTCTGTCTGACTATGTCGGATTCGAGGACTACTTAGTTGACAGCTTTAAAATGGTTAATGAGGGCTGTGTGTTTTTTAAATTTCAATAACATACTTTTTTATGTCTTCTGTACTTTCTTTTAAACTTTATTACTACCGCTTTAGTAATGGCCTCTGACAGCATCCATTACTAAGGTGGGGATTAGTGTTAGCTGAGGCAAACGCTAACCCCCATTATTACCCCAGTACCCACCACCACCAGGGGTGCCGGGAAGAGGCGGGTACAATCCAGCACCCGATCATGTGTAGCGATAGCCGGGCACTGGTTGAGGCCGCAAGCTGGTATTGTCAGGCTGGGAAAGGACAAACAGTGGTCCTTCCCACCCTGGTAATGCTAGACTGCTGCTGCTGTGTTGTATCTGGCTGGTTATGAAAATTGGGGGGACCACACATCATTCTTTTATTTTTTTTAAATAAATAACTGGAAAAAATGACATGCCGCCCCTCCACCATTTTTCATAGGAACACCAGCCTACGGCCATCCCAGTGCCCGGTCATCACTACAGATGGTGGGGTACTGGATCGTACACGGCTCTTCCTGGCACCCCTGGTGGCGGTGGGTATCGAGGTAATAATGGGGGTTAGTGTTCGCCTTTGCACCGGCTAACATTAAGCCCCGCCTTAGTCATGGACGCTGTCAATCAGCCAGCAGCTGATTGACAGGTAGTAATAAAGTTCAAAAAATTATAAGGACATAAAAAATGTTTTATTGAAATAAAAATAAAAAAAACACATCCCTCATTAACCTTTTTATTGAGAATAAAAAAAGCCGTCATTGAAGTAGTCCTCGAATCTGACGTAGTCCAACGACAGAACCTGTTAAAAGCACAAACACACAAGTTAGTAACTCATAAAAAAGCAAAACCATTATTATCTTACGTTTTCTGGGTCCACCGCTGGAGCCGCAATGTTAGCGAGCTGGGCCCTATATCTAGTCCCATCATGTGTGCTATTATCTGCTGAGCCACTGTATCTAATCCTATCCATAGCTATAGGGACAGAGTGCTACAGATATGCTCTCTATATAGATATATATATAGATATATACACACACACACACACACATTTTTTTGTGGGGTGAACATATATTGGTACAAGGATACTTACTGCTGGGGCATTGTATCGAAGTCTATCATGTGTAATACTGTTTGCTGAGACAAGGAGGGTATGTGGGACTACCTACAGGGGACAGCATCACACGGTCTACATGGGGGATGTATGGCCGGGGAACTGTGTGTGGAACCATACAGGGGGGTTGTGACACTATATACAGGAGGTATTGTGTGGGGAACTCTCTACATGTGTCTTTAATTAGAGCCCCGAGCCATAACTTTGCTTGGGGCCTCAAAAATGCTGAATTTGCTCCTGATGGTTATTACAAGATACTTCTGGGGCCCTGTGTCTAAGGTCCATGTGCGTTGCATTTTGCATCCGTGTGCTTTGCATGTGGCATGTGTTTTTCACATTCCTGCAAGCACTTTTCTTTTTCAATGTAATTGATTCGTGAAACACGGACCGCACACGGATGACGTCTGTGTGTTGTCCGTGGTTTTCACTCACCCATTGGCTTCAAAGGGCGACTAGGTGCGTAAAAGCGCAATAATATAGGACATGCAGTGAGTTTCACGCAACGGACACTCACTGCGTGAAAAATCACGCATGTGTGAATAGCCCTATTGAACTCCATGGGTCATGGTGCTGTGCGTTATTTCAACACACAGCCCATGGATAAGATTCATGCTTGTCTGAATGAGCCCTAAGTCTATCATGTGTGATACTGCCTGCTGAGGCCCTGTATTTAAGTCTATGATGTACGATACTGTCTGCTGAGACAATGCATCCATTTCTATACAGTGTCGTAGCTGTAGGAGCCTTGGTCTTATAGATATGCTATCTCCAATACATATGTAAAAAAAATATATATATTTTTTTTGGGTGGGGGGGGGTAAATGTTTCGGGGCTTGTGTCCCTGATCTTTTAAGTCCCTAGCTATAAGAAACCAATCCAGCATGGAATGGTGGGTTTGGAGGAAGGACTATGTCATTCTACAGGATAGAGGCACCGCCCCATGATACCTTTAATGAGGAATTAGCATATAGTGTATGCCGTTTTAAAAGTTGATTTTATAGATTTTTCTGCATCTGAAAAAGCATACAAGGGAATGTTTGGAAATATTGTCAGGTCATATATTACCGCATGGTGGTGGTTCAAGGGGTTAAAATGATCTGACTGGTTCCCATTAAATCTACAATAAATTGAAAACCATTCCATCTGCCCTGCAATTTTGTTGTTCGAAATATAGCCTATATAATTACAGCTCCAGAACCAAGCTCAAACATATATACAGCACAAGAACCAAGCACACTACATGTATACAGCACCAGATCAAAGCTCACTACATGTATACAGCACCAGAGCAAAGCTCACTGCTTAAATACAACACCAGAACAAAGCATAATACATATATACAGTACCGGAACAAAGCTCCGTACATAAATATAGCCCAAATGAATCTGAGTTTAGTGCAACCCCTGTTGTATAGGTTTGTATAGCGTATAACTACAGCTCCCAGCATGGCCCGAAAAATGGTAAGGATATGCTGGACGTTGCGGTTCCTCAAAAAAAAAATCAATCATACCACCCATCATCTCGCTGCAGATCATACAGTGATTACACTGATTTAGAGGTAGGACAAACATTTACATTAAGTGACTCACAGGTGACGTCTTCTCAGATGCTAGTTGTTCATTTTTCTATTTTCTTCTCCATACGGTCTAGACCTCTATGATGACTTCCCCGGCCACAGCCCATTTCTGCTGTTTGCCGCTCAGATGTCTTTTAGCTTCTCACTTTTCAAACATCTCCACACCTATAGACCAAGATTAAATTCTCATGGTGCCACACTCTACGCCCCTAAATATAATAGCGCCATACACTGTGACAGACACACACACACGCGCACACACACTGCACCCTGTAGATTGTGTCGTCCCCCCCCCCCCCCCCCCGTACATAGTGCCCTCACTTCTGGAGAGAGTGAAAAAGAAGTTGACACACTAACTGATCCTGTTCCCGTGCCGTCCCCTTGGCATGCAGGTCTGCTGCTGAGGCTGTACGTCATAAGTGGTGCGATGACGTCGTCCCGTCGCTTGTGTTATTGAAAGGCGCTGAATGACAGGGCACAAAATGTGCCCTACCATTCAGCACTTATGCATGTAATTGTATCTGCGTCCTATAGACACAGGTACAATTATACGACAGGAGGCGGTGGCGACCGTGGCACCTCAAAGAGGCAGCAGGCCGCCGCCTGAGGCGAGAAGCTCATCTCGCCTCATGTACTCTGCAGCCCTGGTGCTTCTGCACACATGTTTTCATTTTGCCTGTCATTCTCTTTTTATAGTGTGTTTATGAAAGACTTTCTTCCTCTCTAATATCTTGAATAGTGTTAAATGACCACTACAACCAATGTTCCTTGTAAAACCAGCATTTTTTTCCCCTTTTTTATATCTGTTAACCTGTCTGTTACACTACTAGTTAAAATAAATATATATGCATAGATGTGTATGCTGTCTAAGGGTTAGTTCACAAGTAGCGTTAATACTGCAGATTTTCCGCAACGGATTTTGTTGTGTAAAATCTGAGCATAATAAAGTAGCACCAAAGTGGATGAGATTTGAAAAAAATCTCATCTACACACTAGGTAAATGAGGAGTTGGAAAACAAACTCTCAAATTGACCTGTGTTGCATTTTTTTTATTTTTTTTTTAACCACCGCATGTAAATTGTATTTGCACAATCGCTGCTTCGTTGTAGCAGGTTTTCCCCATTGAATACATTGAAAACTTAGGGCTTGTTCACACACAGCAGAATTGCTGCGTATTTTCTGTCCGGCATTGCGGACGGAAAATACGCAGCAGAATACCGTAGCAGCAAAGTGGGTGAGATTTAACAAATCTCATCCACTCGCTGCGTAAAATTTCCGACCAGAAATTGACCTGCTGTGCGTATTTTTCGTACCGCAGCATGTCAATTCCTGCTGCGGAAAGTGGACTGCATTGCTTCATTTTTCAGAGGAGTTGTCACCATCTCACAGACTAGAAAAAAAAACACTGCAAATTCCGCACCATTTTCTGCAGTAAAAAACGCAGGAAATCTTTTTTTATTTTTTTTTTTTTTTCTTGCAGTGGAAATCCTGCTAGTTTCTGCAGAATTTCGATAAATTTTCTGCAGCAATTCCGTTACGTGTGGAAAAACCCTTACACTTACCCAGAATTCTGTGCTTCTTCATCCAGGCCGGCATCCTGGGATGACATTTCATCCCATGTGACTGCTGCAGCCGATCATTGGCTGCAGCGGTCACATGGAATGAGACATAATCTCAGGAGGTCGGATGGCAGAGAGACATGTCTCCATCGCTACACAAGTATGAAAAAAAAAAAAAAGGTCCGTGTGCAGTTTTCAGCATTGGACTTTCCAGCTGAAAAGCTGCACCACAATTTGGTGTGTTTTTTTGGCCAGCATTCCATGCGGCGCCGGGGGGATATGCGGTGTGCTTTTATGCAGCGTATCGGCCAAGTTTGAACATAGCCTAGGAAATCTTCTGTGAACTAAATGCAGCTGCACCACTCTAGCCTATGTCCTATTCCTCTTCTACAATGTAGGTCCCCTTCTACGATGTATCCGCCTGGAGTTTAGACCATTTCGCTTATGGAGGTTTGTACACTCGTATCCACTTCTCAGCTGAGAGCTGGTCTGGAGAGTTTTCAGCCTCTACATGCTTTTTTTCACTGACTGCAAACAAAGTACTTTAATAGTGAGAAATTGAAATGCAAAATATATTACAAAGCTTCATAGCTTTGTTGTACGCCTAATTTGCATTCCAGTTTTTCAAGTGTTTGCCTTTCCTCTTTAGGTTACGGACTATGCTATAGCACGAAGGATTGTTGATTTACATGCAAGAAATGAGGAGTCTATAATGCGAGTTTATTCAATTGAAGACATTCAGAGGTATTTGATGTTTGCCCGGCAATTCCAGCCAAAAGTAAGTTTCTCTAGTTTAGTGTGTGTGTGTGTGTGTGTGTGTGTGTGTGTGTGTGTGTGTGTGTGTGTGTGTGTGTAGCTCAGTGATTTACGCTGCTTCCGTAACTCGACCATGTAAGCAGGAAGTGGCCGGAAGACAGTGGAGCCGGGTAAGATAGAACGGAGCTTAGGGGGCCCCATTCTAGAGATAGATGCGGGTCCCAGAGGTGGGACCTGCATCTATCTGACATTTATGACATATCCTGTGGATATGTCATAAATGTCCTTCATGGGAAAACCACTATAAATGCCGCGGTCACTATTGACCGCGGCATTTAACTAGTTAAATGGCCAGGAACAGCACCATCACTGTTCCTATCAGTTAGTGCAGCGTGTCAGAAGCTGACATCTGCAGTGTATGGAGCGGGCTCAGCGCGTGAGCCCGCTCCATACATTATCCCCTCCCCACTCGGTGTGCTGGCACATCACGAGTCGGAAAGGGGTTAAGTAAGGAGCGGTCAGGGGGCCTGGCACTGCCGGGTCCCCTGACTGCCGACTATAAGACGCAGGGACTTTTTAGCAAGATTTATTCTTGCTAAAAACTGCGTCTTATAGTCCGAAAAATACGGTGCTTTGATAATTTCAAATACATGACATTTATTTGAAATAGCAGACTTTATACATTGTCAAACATAATTAACTTGTATAATATATATATATACTGTATTTATATCTGGTATTGGTTTATCAATATCTATTAATATATATTCATGCAAAAAAAAAACATTTTTCTTTCAATATAAAGATCATGAAGGAAGCAGAAGAGTTTATTGTTGAACAATACCGGCGCCTTAGACAGCGTGATGGAAGTGGTGTAACTAAGTCTGCATGGAGAATTACAGTCAGACAGCTTGAAAGTTTGATCAGATTATCTGAAAGCATGGCTCGCATACACTGCTCAGATGAGGTAAGGCATTGCCAAGTCTAAATTATGTGAAACCATAATCTCCTTTCTCTGTGCATGTCCTATAACTTATACTAATATAACAGTCTGCCTCATAAAAAAAGATAAAGCAGTATGAGGTTTCATTGACCTGGGAAAGGATGCCCAAAAAAAAAAATCATAATTTTTCTTAACACCTCAGGTTCAACCAAAGCATGTGAAAGAAGCTTTCAGGCTGTTGAACAAATCAATTATTCGTGTGGATACACCTGATGTCCGTTTTGATCCAGGTAAAGATGACAAGATTGGGGAAGGCATGGTTGATCTTCCCCTAATAAAAAAACCAAAACCATATGTATGTGTATGTAAAATTTCATGATACGGTTACCAGATGTCTGTGCAGTCGTGATGTAAATTGCAGCATGTCAAGGTGTTTTGCTAGCATGTTGTGATAACGTGCTAAATTAATTGGAGTCCTTAACCCCTTCCCGCTTTGGCCACTTTGGCTCATTGTTCAAATCTGACATGTTTCACTTTATGTGGTAATAACTGGATTGCATTTACCTATCCAATACCTATTCAGTATTTAATTGTGAATAACACCAAAGTTTAGCGAAAAATTGCAAGAATTAGCATTTTTTTTAATTTAAATGTATCTGCTTGTAAGACACACAAAATTGTTGCTAATTAACATCCCCCATGTCTACTTTTATGTTGGCATCGTTTTTTGAACATCCTTTATTTTTCAATACAAGGCTTAGAACTTTAGCAGCAATTTCTCACATTTTCAAGAAAATTTCAAAAGGCTATTTTTACAGGGGCCAGTTCAGTTGTGACGTGGCTTTGAGGGCCTTTTATGTTAGAAACCACCAACAAGTCACCCCATTTTAAAAACGTCGCCCCTCAAAGTATTTAGAAAGTTTCTTAACCCTTTAGACTTTTCACAGGTATTAAAGCAAAGTAGAGGTGAAGTTTCCAAATGTTGTTTTTTTTTTTTTTTTGCAGAAACAAATTTTTTATAAAAATTTTTTGGGACACCAAAGTTTTACCAGAGAAACCAAATTATATTTATTGCCCAGATTCTGTAGTTTTAGGAAATATCCCACATGTGGCCCATGTGTGTTTATGGACTTAAACACAGGCCTCCGAAGCAAAGGAGCGCTTAGAGTTTTGGGGTCTCCATTTTATTAGAAAATATTTTAGGCACCATGTCAGGTTTGAAGGGCTATTGCGGTGCCAAAAGAGTGGAAATCTCCCAAAAGTGGCCCCATTTAGGAAACTAAACCCCTCAAGGAAATTATCTAGGGTAATAGTGAGCATTTTGACCTCACAGGTTTTTTACAGAAATTATTGGAAGTAGGCTGTGAAAATGAAAATCCTAATTTTTTTTCAAAGAAAATGTAGGTTTAGCTAATTTCTTTCTTATTTCAAGGACTAAAGGTGAAAAAGCACCGCAACATTTGTAAATCCATTTCTCCCGTGTAAAAAAAAATAAAAAAATACCCCATATGTGGTAATAAACGACTGGGCACATGAGAGGGCTCAGAAGCGCCATTTGGCTTTTGGAGCTAGGATTTAGCTGGATGTGTGTGGACGCAATGCTGCTTTTGGTATAATAAAGGGGTAAATGAAGGATGAAATTACTAATTTATGGATTTATGGTACCCTTTGAAGCAATCCTTGATACACAGGCCTGGTTTTTCGGTGCCGGTTTCACAGTGGTAAAGAGTCTTTTCAAATTCCCCTTTTGGAACACACGCACACCTTTTTTGTGTCCTTTCCTTCTTTGCAATTTGGGGCACTTCATTGGGGAAATCTTTCCCTGGTACAATACGTGGACCATCGCTACCAGCAGATGTGCTTAGGCCCTCCCCTTCCTGGTTCCCAAATAGAAGTGCCTCGATAACTACCTCTTGAAAGTTAAGGAATGTCCCTGCCAGTCCTGCACATTGGGATAGCATGTAAGCGTTATAAATTGCCATCTGTACAATGTGCACGGCCAGCTTTTAGTGCCATGCCTTTGTTTTCCGCAGGACAATATACGGCTTCAGTACTTGATCAGAGAGAGCACCTCCGCCCATGTACTTATTGTAGCCGAGGATGCAATTTGGATTGTGGGTCACTGTGGCGGTACCTCGGTCAGGGACAGGGGTGCTGCCGCTGCCATCAATTGTGGTCAATATAAGGACATCCCTCTTGTCCTTATATTTGACGAACAGCATGTTCTCGCTGCATAGTTCCCTGCTCTCACCCCTTCTGAGGCTTTGGCTAAGCCGTGTTTTAGGGAGGCCTCGCTGATTTTTTCGCACAGTACCGCATGCTGCAGTTATTCTGGCAGAAAGGCACCTGAATAGTGGTATTCTGGCATAAAAGTTATCCACGTAAAGGTGATAACCCTTGTCCAACAATGTGTGTATTAAATACCACACTATTTTCCCTCTAACTCCCAGGACGGGGGGGTGGGGGCATTTTTGGGGTTCAATAATAGTCCTTCCCTTCGTAAACCCTAATCCTGTGTGTATACCAAGATGTACTCACACAGCTTGTACAATTTAATTCCATACCTTGCCCTCTTATTGGGTAAGTTATTGGCAGAATATAAGCTTCCTCTTAAAATGAACAAGGGACTCGACTATGGAAATATATTTATTGGGGGTGTACACTTGTCAAAATTTGGTGCTGAAATGTTAAATTACTGGGCTGATTTTAAAAAGACGGTCAAATGTGGGGTCGTCCTGGGGCAGGCACTGTGCATTTTCATTATAATGCAAGAATTTTAAAGTCACTTCAATGTGTGTCCGGGTCATGGCCATGCGGTAAATTGGGGTGTTGTACAAAATATCTGCACTCCAGTATTGCTTAAGATCTGGCTTCCTCTCTAGTCCCATATGCAGCACAAGGCCCCAAAATATCATCTCTGCTGCATCTACAGGGGCCCACCTAAGAAATGATGAAGGGGAGTTTTGGGTTAAACATTTTTGGGCGTAGAGATTTGTCTGGGCTACCATTAAATTAACAAACTCCTCAGAGAAAAAGTCCTTGAAAAAGTCAATTTCTGAGAGGCCTGCAGTCTCCAACCTAATTCCTCAGCTGTCTATAAAATCCGTAATTTGAGGCTCATAATTTTCGAGGGGTAGAGTCTACACGGGATCAATCATTGGGGTTGCCGCAGCTGCTCTCCTGGGTCGCCTCAGGGGAGGTTCCTCATCACTGGAGGAGGAGGAAGGGGAGGAAACAAAAAGGAGTGGGGCATATTACTAGTCCCCTTCACTTGCCGTATCAGTGTCTGAGGCAATGATGGCGTATGCCTCCTCAACTTAATACATGCTTCTGAACGATTGAGACATTTTGATTTATTACAGGGGAGTGTGGTGTTTTAACACGTGATCAACTTTTATTTTTACACAGGGGGGTGGGTGTATGTAGTGTGTTTACTGTATGAACAGAAATTAGATAGGAGTTAAAAAATAAATAAAAATAGGCGAATATAAAAACGAAGACCGAATTAGAATGAAATTCAACTAAAATAGTAAAAAAATTAGACAAACTGTAAATCTACGTTAAGTAAAATTTACTGTACGAACGTCCATTAGAAAGACTAAACGTCCATCAGTAACTGACGCGATATATTACTAAATTTATACTAAAACTCCAGGAGAAAATTGCTAGATATCTATCTAGATCTAAAACTAAATTAAAGTTTCTAATGCTAGCGTATGCTACCCTAACTCTCTACCTACTAGCTACACTGAATTACTATCTTTTTCTTTTTTACAGTTTTAGAAAAAAAAAACCTGCGCCAGAAAAGATGCTAATCAGTGATGGCGGTCACTGATCAGTGCTCAGCGGTCGCAGGACACACACAGGTAATTGGTGTGGCTGAAAAAAGGGAAAAAATTAAAAGTACCAAAAAAGATCCTGCGGGAATAAACAAACCACAGATGCTGACTAGTGACAGCGGTTACTCACCAGCACTTCGTGGCCGCAGGGCACACACAGGGAGACAGTGCAAGTTAAAAAAAAAAAATCCTGTGCCAAAAATAGAGCACAGATGCCGATCAGTGATGGTGGTCACTGATCAGCACTCAGTGGGCACAGGACTCGGACAGGGAGGTGGTGCCATTTTTACACAGTAGTGCAGAGTGAACTACAAATCCTGGCAATGCCACAGCAGACAGTCTCTAGACTGCTCTGCACGCTGCCTCAAACCGGCGTGCATTACAAACCGACTAATCAGAGTGCTCCTAGAGATGGCCTCACTGCCACCTCTCCAGATGATGGTGGTGACGGGTGCTGTCTTAGCACCAATCATCAACGTCTAACTGTGCCCTGTGACTCTAGGGCACAGTTTTAACAAAAATGCCTACAATTGGCCGGTCAGAATTGACCGACCAATAGCAGTGATCGCCGATGCGGGGGGGTCCAAAATGGCACCCTGGGCGAGTAGTATTGATGGCCTGCTGTCAGGGACAGCACAGTACAATTAGCGCCGGTGACCGCTTCCCACTGCACAGTTCCTATACGGCGCTTTGCGGGAAGCTCATCCCGACAGTGCTGTATATATGGCGGATGTCGGGAAGGGGTTAAAGGCTATGTAAACCTTTTGTTTAATGGCCTTTTTTTAACCCCCTAGGTGCACCACGACGTAACCGTGCATCCTGGTGGCCAGTGTCTTTACGCACGAGGACGTACGGTTACTGCGCGGCTCCCGATTCACACGGTCGGCGACAGTGTGAACCAGGAGGCCAGCTGTCCCCGACAGCTGACACTCCGCTGTTGCCGATCAGTGGCTAATTCAGGCAATTAACCCCTTAAATGTGGCAATCGATTGTAATCGCCGCATTTTAGGGGTTTCTAGCACATCGGCAGGCCTCACAATGAAATCGTGAAGTTTGCAGATGGCTAGAATGGTGACTGGAGGCCAAGTAATAGCCTCCGTGTCTTCTATGTATGGAAGCCTATCAGGACCAGCCTCCTGATAGAATTCCTGTCAGTGACAGGACATTTCTGTCGTTCCTGATGCAGACTGTCAGTGACCGTGTGCATCGGGAACCGGGAGGGCAGCTGTCCCAGACAGCTGACACTCCACTGTTGCCGATCAGGGGCTCATCGCCACTGATTTTCGGCAATTAACCCGTTAACTCGATTGCGATCGCCGCATTTAGGGGGTTTGTAGCACATCAGCAGCCCCCATGCAATTGTGGGGGTTGCTGATGCTTGTGATGGCATCCGAAGGCCAAATAACGGCCTCCGGGTCTGCCATGTATGGAAGCCGTAGACTTACTGTCAGAGTGACTGTGAAGTCACACTGACAGTTGGAATACATTACACTACCTGGGTAGTGTAAAGTATTCTAGCAGCGATCAGAGCTGCAGGTATAAAAAAGAAAAAGTGTAAAAAGTAAAAAAAAAATGTAAGTAAAGTTAAGAAAAATGTTTTACAAAAGTGTAAAAATATATATTTTTTTTCCTATAATAAGTCTTTTATTATAGGAAAAAAATGAAACCGTTAAACAGTACACATATTTGGTATCACCGATTCGTAACGACCCAAACTATAAAACTATGTTATTTTTCCCGCACGGTGAACGCCGCTAAAAAAATTAACCATGCCAGAATCACGATTTTTTTTTTTTTGGGTCACCACCCCTCCCAAAATATAGAATAGAAGTGATCAAAAAGTCGCATGTACCAATACAAACTACAACCGTCCCGCAAAGAGCAAGCCCTTACACAGATTTTTGGACTAAAAAATAAAAAAGTTATGGCTCTCAGAATATGGTGACAGAGAAAATTAATTCTTTTCTTAACAAGTGATTTTTATTGTGCAAATGCTGCAAAACATAAGATTACGGTAATACCATATATATCTTGTTTTTTTTATTGACCCGCAGAATATAGTAAAATTGTAAAACTTTTTAGCGCATAATATACAGTAATAAAGTTCTATCTACCAAATAATGGTACCAATAAAAACGACAGCTCGTCCAGCCAAAATTAAGCCCTCACTCCACTCAATCGACCAAAACATAAGTTACGGCTCTCAGAATGTGTTGATACAAAAACCTTTTTTTTTTTTTTTTTTTTTTTTTAACAAATAGTAGTAAAATATAAAAAAAATATATACTTTTGGTATCCCTGTAATCTTATTGACCCTCAGAATAAAGTTAAGTTGTCGTTTTTACCGCATGGTGAAAGCGGTAAAAACAGAACCCAAAAAACAATGGTGGAATCGCAGTTTTTTCCAATTAGACCCCTGAAAGATTTTTATTTTTGTTTTCCCAGTACATTATATGGTACTTTAAATGGTGTCAATAGAAACTACAACTCTTCCCACAATAAAAAATAAGACCTCACACTGCTCTTTTGATGGAAAAATAAAAGCGTTATGGCGTTTGGAATGGGGGGAGTGAAAAACTAAAATGGAAAAGCAAAAAGGTTAATTTCTATTAAAAAAAAAAACAATTACCATGTGGGGTATTGTTATACTCGGGAGAGATTGCATTACAAATTTAGGGTGGCTTTTTCTCCTTTATCCCTTGTGAAAATGAAAAAATGTAACGTTTTACTGGACAAAAATGTTGATATTCATTTTCACGGCCTAATTCCACTAAAGTCTGCAAAAAACCTGTGCGGTATAAATGCTCACTACCCCTAGAAAAACTCCTTGAGGGGTTTAGTTTCCCAAATGGGGTCACTTTTGGGGTGTTTCCACGGTTTTTGTCCCTCCGAGGCGTTGCAAACGCGACATGGCACTGAAAACCAATCCCGCAAAATCTGCTCTCAAGTCCAAAAGGCGCTCCTTCCCTTCTGAGCCCTGCTGTGGATTCAAACAGCAGTTTATTACAACATATGGGGTATTTTTGTAATCGGGAGAAGATGCTTTACAAATGTTGGGGTGCATTTTCTTCTTTATTCCTTGTAATTATTGAAAATATCAGTTTTTTTCAGAAAAAAAGATTTTCATATTCACAGACTAACTCCAATAAATATAGCAAAATACATGTGGGGTCAAAATCTATACCCCTAGGTAAATTCCTTGAGGGGTGTGGTTTCCAAAATGAGGTCACTTTTGAGAAGTTTCCACAGTTTTGGCACCACAAGACCTCTTCAAACCTGACTGGGTGCCTAAAATATAATCTAAAAAAAAGCAGACCCCAAAATCCTGTAGGTGCTCCTTTGCTTCTGAGGCTAGTGTTTTGGTCCATTAGGATACTAGGGCCACATGTGGGATATTTCTAAAAACTGCAGAACCTGCGAAATAAATATTGATTGCGTTTTCTCTGGTAAAACCTTCTGTCTTGCAGAAATTTTTTTCTTACAAATGAATTTCGGCAAAAAAAAAATGAAATTTTTACATTTCCCCTCTACTTAGCTTTATTTCCTGTGAAAAGCCTGAATGATTAAACTTTCTGAATGCTGTTTAGAATACTTTAAGCTGTGAAGTTTTTAAAATGGGGTGATTTATTGGGGGATTCTAATACATAAGGCCCTCAAAACCACTTCAGAACTAAACTGGTACCTGTAAAAATAGCCTTTTGAAATTTTCTTAAAAATTTGAGAAATTGCTGCTAAAGTTCTAAGCCTTGTAACGTCCTAGAAAAATAAAGACGTTCAAAAAAATTATGCAAACATAAAGTAGACTTATGGGAAATGTTAACTAGTGACTATTTTGTGTGGTATTACGATCTGTTTTACAAGCAGATACATTTAGAAAAATGCCAATTTTTGCACATATTCTCCAAATTTTGGTGATTTGTACTAATAAATATTGAATTTATCGACCAAATTTTTCCACTTTCATAAAGTACAATATGTCATGAGAAAACAGTCTCAGAATCGCTTGGCTAGCTAAAAGCATGCCCAAGTTATTACCACATAAAGTGACACATGTCCGATTAGAAAAAAATCGGCTGTGCCACAAGGCCAAAACAGGCTGCGTCCTGAAGGGGTTAAATATATAAGTCTATCTGTGTGATTGGTGTAACTTTCTAAATAGTTTTTATTAAAAAAAAAATGTAACTGTTCTATACAGAACAGCTGTATCTTTCGCTATGACCTGAATCAGTCAGCCCCGCGGACCTGACTGGTTCAGTGTCAACGGGTCCTGCGTGTTTGACATACAGGATCCACCTGCAATCTATCACATCCAAGTTATGAATTTAGATGTGATAGATTACAGGTGGACCTATCAATCCCATGGACCTGACTGGAGCAGTTTTAGCGGATGATACAGCAGCTCTGCATAGGGATTATTTTTAATAAAAACTATTTATAAAGTTGCACCAATGACACTGACCTTTTTATTTTAAAAAAAAGCAAGTCAAAGGTTTATGTAGCCTTTAACTAAATTCAGGCAAAGGTACATCTGTAATATAATTTTCCTTTTTAAGCAAAGGCTACTGTCATGAACTATGGGTATGTGGACCCACTAAGCTGCACCACTGTAGCAGAGTAGCAGCTGGCAAAACAGTGTACCAAAATTATATTCAAAGTCCAAGCAGAAGGGTACCTGTATTAGTCCAAACAGTAGAAGCGGCTTAGGCACAGATGGAACTTTGACGGCAGGTGATGCAAAAGTTGTGGAGGTACCAGGCGTGGCAGATGACAGCAGGCGTAGCAGAGGGCACAACACGACTCCAACACTAGAAAGGGCACAGGAACAAACATAGTACAGGATACAGGTAGCCGGGCACGGGAACACAGGGAACAGGATACGACTAAGGGACCATTTGCAAGACTAACATGGGAATACGCAATGCTGAGCCAAGGAAGGAAAGTGCAGGGCCCTTTTTATAGTCCATGGTGACCTGGGGATAATTAGTTGATACTGGCCCTTTAAGGGTGGGAAAAAGCTCGCGCTCACGCACCCTAGTGGTCACTGCAGGGAAGGACGGCTGCATGTGCTGGCGTCTCCGGGGAGGGAGGCATCGGCTGGATGAGGGGTCGCGGCAGTCAGCAGTTAAGGGGAGGCAGCGGTCTGCGACTGCAGCGATTGCAGCTGCACTAAGACTTTTTGTAGTGCTGCTGATTGATTTTAACTCTTAAGTGACAGCTGCAGTCCTAGATTGCATGCAACTCAATGTACTAATTTGGACTTCAGTAGTAGCTCAATAGTTAAAATCAATCAGTAGCACTACAAAAAGTCTAGGTGTGTCCCTGGCTTAAAGGGATTGTCCACGACCAGACAACTGATGACCTATCCATGGGTTAGGTCATCAGTATATGATCTGTGTGGCAGAGGTAGATTAAGGGTACCATGGACCCCGGGCAATTCACAAATTGTGGGCCTCCTGACTCTGAAGAACCTGTACCTTTATATATTTGCAGATTTCTGTTTAGGCGGCCAGAGATCTGGCCTGGTTTTGAATTCTCTGTAAAAGCAGATTTGAAGCGATACAAAAGCGAAAAAGCAGAATACCCTAAGGAGGTCAGGAGCTTTAAATTGTTTGTGGTTTCAAGAAAAAAATCTGCTGTACATGCATATATAACCTTAAAGAACCAGTCTCTGCTGTTTAACCCCTTAAAGTCCAAGCCATTATTAGTTTTTTTAATTTTAGTCTTTCACTCGCCGCCTTCATAAAGCCATTTATTTTATTTTTTTTATGTCTGAGTGGTGAGTGAAGGATTATTTCTTGCAGGAGGACTTGTAGTTTTTGTGGGCACCATTTAAAGAATTAGAAAAAAACTGCAATTCGTTTGGTGGTGTTTAGTTTTTACATCTACTTTTACCTTAAGATAAGGTAAATATATACAGCCCCAGAACCAATCTCAGTACAATATATACAGCTCCAAGCCAAGGACATATATACAGCACCAGAACCATAGTTACATGGTTAGTATGGCTGAAAAAAGACACCTGTCCTTCAAGTTCAACCAAGGGATGGGAAAAGGGAAGGTAAATATTTCTACACATAGGAGCTAATATTTTCTTGTTCTAGGAAATTATCTAAGGCTTTTTTAAAGCCATCTACTGTCCCTGCTGTGACCAGCTCCTGCGGTAGACCATTCCATAGATTCACAGTTCTCACAGAAAAGAAGGCTTGTCGCCTCTGCAGGTTGAACCTTTTTTTTTTCTCCAGACGGAGGGAGTGCCACCTTGTTTTATGAGGGGGTTTTACATGGAACAGGATTTCACCATATTTTTTGTATGTGCCATTAATCTATTTATATAAATTAATCCTGTCCCCCACTTAGTCATCTTTTTTTCGTGGCTAAATAGGTTTCATTCTTTTAAGCTTTCCTCATAACTTAGATTCTCCATGCCCCTTATTAGCTTTGTTGCTCTTCTTTGTATTTTTTCCAACTCCTGGGCAACCTTTCTACTGGAGCCCAGAACTGAACTGCATATTCTAGATGAGGCCTCACTAATGCTTTGTAAAGTGGTAATATTACATCCCTGTCCCGCGAGTCCATGCCTCTTTTAATCCACGACAATATCTTGCTGGCCTTTGAAGCAGCTGATTGACATTGCATGCTGTTATTTAGTTTGATTTACAAGTATACCCAGATCCTTCACAACAAGTGAATCCCCCAGTGCAGCTTCCACTAGGACATATGATACATTCAGGTTGTTGGTACCCAGATGCATAACTTTACATTTATCTACATTAAACTTCATTTGCCAAGTGGACGCCTAAACACTCAGTTTGTTTAAATCCACTTGCAATTCACGAACATCTTCCATAGACTGAACTAGATTACATAGCTTGGTGTCATCTGCAAAAATAGAAATAGTGCTATTTAATCCCATCCTCTATATCATTAATAAATAAGTTGAATAATAGTGGTCCCAGCACTGAACCCTTGGGTACACCACTTATAACCAGGGACCATTCAGAGTAGGAATCATTGACCACAACTCTCTGGATACGGTACTTGAGCCAATTCTCAATCCAATTACAAACTATACTGTCTAAACCTATAGTCCTTAATATACCCATTAGCGTCTATTAGTTTATGAGGGACCGTGTCAAATGCCTTTGCAAAGTCCAAAAACACTATATCCACAGCGGCCCCTCTGTCTAGGCTTCTGCTCACCTCTTCATAAAAACAAATCAGGTTGGTTTGACGACTTCTGTCCGTAGCAAAACCGTGCTGGCTGTCACTTATAATTCTATTTTTTATGTCACATAATCCTGTATATAGTCCCTCGATAGCCCCTCAAAAATTTTCCCCACGATAGATGTTATAACCTCTTCACGCGCTGCGCCGCAACCGTACGTCCTGCAGAGGGCTTGTTTCCACCACCAGGACGTACAGATGCGGAGCGGTTCCCGACGCACACTGTCCAAACGGACAGTGTCTGGGAACCGGGAGATCAACGGTCTTGCCGGTTAGTTGACCATCGCCGCTGATTTCGGCGATTAACCCCAAAAATGCGGCGACCGATTGCGATCGCCGCATTTAAGGGGATTGAAGCACATCGGCAGCCCCCACTAAGTGATTGTGGGGGCTGCCGATGCTTGTCGTAGGATGCTGCTGAGGCTTCCTGTCAGTGTGACTGTCACGTCATAATGACAGTTAGAATACATTACACTACGTACAGTAGGTAGTGTAATGTACTCTAGCAGCGATCATAGCTGCAAGTCTAAATGTCCCCGATTTTTGCACTCACCCATTGACTTCAATGGGTGCGTGCTGCACGAAACACTGGCAAGTATAGGACATGTCGTAAGTTTTATACAGCGCACATGCGCTGCGTAAAAATCACTGATAGTCTGAACGGCCCCATTCACTAACATAGGTCCGTGTGACGTGAGTGAAAATTCACGAGCGTATCACGGACGTATAACACATTCGTGTAAATAAGGCCTTACTGAAATTTACTTTTCACTGACCATTGCTCCCAAAAGAAAACCTCATGAACAAAGAGAAGGTCGACGCTTGGCTCAAAGAATACGTCGAGCAGCAGAAACGCCAGAAATTACCAATGCTCGGCTTGAAGATCAAAGATTGCGCCAAGCGACTGCAAGAGCTGAAGACCCCTCAAGTGACTGATCGTCGGGTTCGAGCACAAGGCGCAAGAAATATTGTTTCTTGACGAACATCTTGGGATTGCATGAACAAAGCTGCTATGCAATACGACCCAACAATTGAATATGATCTGCACAACTTGGTCGATATTGGAAACATGGACACGACCTGTGAACATTGTGAAGCCCAGAAGTGGAAGTCAGAGCCACCTGGCATATGCTGCTCCGCTGGCAAGGTTCAACTACCCCCACTCACTGCACTACCAGAACCACTCAATCACTGGTGACTGTGAACACTCCCCAAACCAAGCACTTTCTGGGAAATTTGAGGCGCTACAACTCTTGCTTTCAGATGACTTTGTTTGATGTTAACAAAATTCAAGAAAGAGGCTTCATGCCCACCTTAAAAATTCAGGGACAAGTTTGCCATCGACTTGGATCGCTCCTGCCATTCCCCAATGAACCACCAAAGTTTCTGCAGTTTTATTTCACGGGTGACGAAAAGCGTCAAGTTTAGCAACGACAGAGCAACGTCCCTTGAACTTGGGCTGACATTTTGCTGAAACTGCAGCAGATGCTTCACGAACATTACTGTTATGTCGAGATATTCAAGAGCTCTTTCGAAATGATGACTTCAGATAACCACAAAGTGGTCATCAATGCTGACCGAAGGCCAACAGGAGTGCAGGAGTGGCAACACAAAGCACCAACTGTCAATGAAGTTGCTGTCATCATCGTTGGGGAATTTGAAAATCGGGATATTGTGCTGCAGAAGTGTGATCATCAACTGCGGAGAGTTTCTGAAACCCATTGATCATATTACGCACTTCAGTACCCACTGATCTTTTGGCAAGGCGATGACGGATACGATATTCAAATCTTCCAAACAAATCCAAGTACCGGAAATGTAACCGCCAGGAAAAGTTTTGTGCACGGCCTTCTACGCCTATCGAATTTTGATGTGGGCGAGCCATTCAAATTACCTCTTGATGTGCCGAAATCTTTTCCATCAGTTTATGGTTGATATGTATGCCAAAATCGAAACGGCAATAAAGAAATGGATAAAGTAGATTTTCCCTCTGGCGCAGCCTTAGGTGATGAGTAAAAACGGGCTTTATTAGAAGTACAGTTACGTGGTTGCCCATATGTGTTGCCAAATATGTATCTCCTCAAATCGAAACGGAGCGACTTCGCTTCATCCGTTTCAATCAGAAGGCACTTTGCGCTGAATGTTGTATCCACCTTCGAGATGCTGTCGTCAACGATGGAAACACGAGCAATGTTGGTCAGATGGTTATCTTGCCTTCCAGCTTCAGAGGGAGCCTCGACATATGCACGAATACACTCAAGACTCAATGCCATATGTGCGAAAATACGGATGGCCTGGCCTCTATTACTTTTATTTCTTTTACGTGCAACCCAACATGGAAAGAAATTCGCCAAGCGCTCTTGCCAGAACAATCGGCGACTGATAGACAAGATCTGGTAGCCTGAGTCTTTCCACAAAAGGTTATCAAGTTTATGAATGTCCTCACGATGGGCAAGGTATTTAGAGAAACTCAATGCATCATGTGCACAATCGAATGGCAAAAACGAGGTTTGTCTAACGCACATATTCTTATCTGGCTGAAGGAGAAGATCCGACCAAATCAGATCGATTGTCATAAGTGCAGAGATCCGAATCGCACAAGAAGATCAAAAGCTTTTTCGACGTCGTCATGAAGAACATTGTCCATGGACCACGTGGAAGACTAAATCCAAGCTCCCCATGTATGAAATATGGCTTCTGTACAAAGATTCCAAGACGGCTGATCCATGAAACTCAGTCTGGAGATGATGGTTATCCACTTTATCGCATAAGAAAAGTGGGAGAAGGCGGGTTCACTGCATTGATGAAGGTTGGCAATGGCTACCAGGACATCGAGGTCGACAACAGATGGATTGTACCCTACTTGCCAATTCTTTCCAAGACCTTTCAACCTCACGTAAATTTGGAATATTGCAAATCTGTTAAGGCGATCAAGTACCTCTGCAAATATGTCAACAAAGGATCGCATCAAGCAGCATTTGGCTTGGAAAGACAAGGAAGAACAACTGATGAAATCAATCACCAAGAAAGACGAGAAAGAACAATTGATGAAATCGATCGCTTCCAAACTGGGCGTTACATCAGTAGCAACGAGACTGTATGGCGAATTTTGTTCTTTCCAATTCACTACCACTATCCGACGGTAGTACATCTCAACGTCCACTTGGAAAACAGACACATACTAAACCAAGGAAACTGCTGCGCAACAAGTTTTGCAGCCCAAAGACACCACGCTGATAGCATTCTTCAAGCTTTGCCAACAAGATGACTTTGCAACGACACTCCTATACTGCGATGTTCCAAAATATTATACGTGGAATTAATCTACAAGAATTTTCAAGCGAAGAGTCCAAGGAACACCAGTTGAAGGTCATGTTGGAATCAAGTCAAGTGATGCTCTTGGCAGAGTCTACACAGTGCACCCAAAAAACCATGAGAGCTTCTTCCTCCAGTTGTTTCTTCACACAGTAGCAGGCCCGACATAGTTTGTTAGCCTCAAGACTGTTGGCGACCATGTTTGTACAACCTATCGACAAGCATGTCAAGAAAGGGGACTACTTGAGTGATTCTAATTGGGACAAGACTTTAGAGGAAGCCGCAACCTGCAATTACCAGCAAGCTTACGAAACCTATTTGCTGTCATACTCCCGACGTGTGGACTATCCAAGCCACTTGGACTGTGGGAAAAGTACAAAGAGCACCTCTCGGAGGATGTACTTCTCCAAGCACGACGGCAAAACCCGGGATTCCAATTGGACAGCTGTACTCCGCAAATGTTCAACATGTTATTGATCCTACTTGAAGAAAAGACCCTCATGATGGTTGGAAAGAGACTTGAGCAACTGGGACTTCCCGCGATGGAAAGGAACAACGACGAAAGACTTGGACTGGAATTGCTTCGAGAAACAAGCTATGACATGAGCACTCTGGAGACTTATCTTGCAACAAATGAACCTCTTTTGGTTGCTGACCAAACGACGGCGTACAATCAGATCTTGGACATGGTTGTGAAAAACACCGGTGGTATTGTCTTTTTGGATGCCTCTGGCAGAACAGGAAAGACGTTTGGCATAAACCTGTTGGCAAAGATCCGACAACAATCCAGGATTGCTCTGGCTGTTGCTTCCTCAGGCATTGCGGCAAGATTGCTTGATGGTGGCAGAACTGCCCATTCAGCGTTCAATTTTACCGCTCAACTTGAATCGAGATGCGTCTCCTGTTTGTAACATCAGCAAAGGTACTGGTGTGACAAATGTCCTGCAAGAATGTTTGTCTGGGATGAATGCACGATGGCAGACAAGTTGGCACTTGAAGCTCTGGATCGAACTCTGCAGGACTTGCGTGGAAACAATAAAGTCATGGGAGGTGTCGTCTTGGTGTTGGCCGGTGATTTACGTCAGACGTTGCCTATTGTTTCAAAGGGAGCACCAGCAGACTAATTGAAAGCTTGCTTGAAGCAGTCTGTGTTGTGGAGACATGTGAAGAAGATGAGTCTGACTACCAGTAAGAGTTCATCTGCATGGAGATGCCACAGCTGATGAGTTTGCCAGCAGATTACTCAATCTGGGGAATGGAGATGTTCAAGTTGACAATGGGACGGATCTGATCAGCTTCCATGATTTCGCAAATTTTACCAAGTCGGTGGAAGAGCTTACAAACAGTGTCTTTCCCAACATCGCCTTCAACTACAGAGATCATGAATGGTTATGTCAACGGGCAAAACTGGCTCCAAAGAATGATTCTGTCAATGTCACCAATCAGCAAATTCAAATGAGACTGCCAGGTCAAGAAAAGCTGTAAAAGTCCACCTACACAATTTATTGACCCCGATCAGGCGGTGTACTATCCGACAATTTCTCAACTCTCTCGAGCTGCCTGGCTTACCCTCTCATCGATTGAGGTTGAAGGTTGGCTCACCTATCATGCGGTTGATGCTCTGAAACTTTGCAACGGGACGAGGCTGTGTGTTAAGAATTTGGATCACGTCATCGAGGCCAACAGGATGTGCCAAGGGGGAAGTTGTCTTTATTCCTCGCATTCCCCCCGCTCCAAATGATGTTCCTTTTGAGTTCAAGCAGCAACAGTTCCCAGTACGTCTAGCCTTCGCAATGACAATTAACAAGGCTCAAGGTCAATCCCTGAAAGTGGCAGGAATACATCTTCAAAGTCCCTGTTTTTCCCATGCGCAACTATATGTTGCTTGCTCCAGAGTCGGCACTGGAAAGTATCTCTACATCTCTACATCTTAGCACTGGATCAAAAGACAAAAACATTGTTTACAAGAAAATGTTGGAATACAAACATGCAGTCCTAAATCAACACTATATAAATCTGTAATGAATATATTGCTTCATCTAATTTCTATTATGCTTCCAATAACATTATTTACACTCTCTAGCAATTCATATCTAGAGGTAGCAATTAAATTCATACTGAGGTATTTAAATAGTGAGCTTTTACTCTATCTATACCGTAAGTCAACCTCCCGAGCAATGGCGGGTATAAAAACTAGTTTCTTAAATAAGATTTTAATTATAGGAAAAAAATGAATACGTTAAACGTACACATATTTGGTATCACCACGTTCGTAACGACCCAAACTATAAAACTATAATGTTATTTTTCCCGCACGATGAACACCCAAAATAAAATCATAAATCCATAAAAAACGACACCAGAATCGCTATATTTTGGTTACCACACCTCCCAAAATAGAGAATAAAAAGTGATCAAAAAGTCGCATGTACCCGAAAATAGTACCGATAAAAACTAAAACCTGTCCTGCAAAAAAAAAAAGCCCTTACACAGCTTTTTGATTAAAAATGTAAAGATGCTCTGTCACCAGATTTTGCAACCCCTATCTCCTAAACGTTACTGTAATCTACATTGCAGCGCCGATCTGCTGCAATACGAGATAGGGGTTTGAAAATCTGGTGACACAGCCTCTTTAAGGCATCTGGAGTCAGTCTGACGGGGGATGTGATGTGTGTCCATGTAGTGGCTCATAAATCCAGGTGTTAGATTGAGGCCTTGTGTCAAAGACTGGAATTTTATCAGCTTGAATTCCCAAATTTTTCTCTATCTGTTGTATTTAAAATGACCCTTTAGTATTAGGACTTCTAAATCTGCCAAACTGTGATCGGGTCCATAGAAGTGTTTTCCCACGGGTGTGTCCACCTCCTGTTTTATTGTATGTCTGTGAAGATTCATCCTGGTTTGTAGTTTTTGTATGGTTTCCTTTGTCTTTTTTGACACAAAAGTATTTAACATGGCAAAAAAAATAAAATTAGTACATTTCATCTCTACTTTGCTTTCATTTCTGTGACACGCCTAAAGGGATAAAACACTTTGTGAAAGCTGATTCGAATACCTTGAGGGGTGCAGTTTTCAAAATGGGGTGACTTCTGGGGATTTTCTAATACAGAAGGCCCTCAAAGCCACTTCAGAACTGAACTGGTCCCTGAAAAAATTGCCTTTTGAAATTGTCTTTAAAATATGAGAAATTGCTGCTAAAGTTCTAAGCATTGTAAAGTCCTAGAAAAATAAAAGGATGTTCAAAAAACTATGCAAACATAAAGTAGACATATGGGAAATGTTAAGTAGTAACTATTTTGTGTGGTATTACTATCTGTTTTACAAGTTGATACATTAAAATTTAGAAAAATGCAAATTTTTTCAAAATTTTGGTGGTGTTCAAAAATAAATACCTAAATTATTGCCAATTTTTCCACTCACATAAAGTCCAACATATCACGAGAAAACAATCTCAGAATCGCTTGGATAGGTAAAAGCATTCCGATGTTATTACCACATAAAGTAACACATGTCCGATTTGAAAAAATCGCCTTTGCCCTAAATGCCAAAACAGGCTCTCTCCTGAAGGGGTTAAGCTTACTGGTCTATAATTTCCTGGGAAAGACCTAGAGCCCTTTTTGAAAATAGGCACCACATTTGCCCTGCACCAGTCCCTTGACACTATACCAGTCACTAGAGAATCTCTAAATATTATGAAAAGGGGGACAGAAATAACTGAACTAAGCTCTTTAAGAACTCTAGGGTGTAACCCATCTGGTCCCGGGGGCTTGTGTACATTTATTTTATTTCATTTAGCTTGGACCATATCTACATTCATCCAATTCAGTATATCAACTGATATATTAACAGCACTGGCACCGGCTATATCAGCCGCTCTTTCTTCTCTTGTATATACAGAGCTGAAGAACCAATTTAGTAACTCAGCCTTCTCTTTATCCCGTGTGACCAACTCCCCATTACCACGATCTAGGGGTCCTACATGTTCAGACCTTGGCTTGTTTGCATTTATATACTTGAAGATTTTTTTGAGATTTGTTTTACTATCCTTGGCCACCTGCCTTTCATTATGTATTTTTGCTAATTTTATTACATTTTTACAGATTTTATTTAGCTCTTTACAGTTTAAAAAGGCTACAGCTGTACCCTCCTTTTTGTATTTTTGAAATGCCATTTTTTTTTTTTCCTCTATTGACCTTTTTACAGAAGGTGTAAGCCACGTGGGGTTTAATTTTAGTCATTTATACTTGTTACATATTGAATACATTTTGCACTATAATTACCGAAAGTAGATATGAAAATCTCCCATTTATCATTTGTACCATTATTTGACATTAGTTCTTCCCAGTCCATATCCTGAATTGCAGCCCTCATCCTGGGGAAATTGGCCTTCTTAAAATTAAGTGTTTTTGCCCTCCCAGCCTGTGTTTGTTTATTTTACAGTATTGGTAAAATGTAACTATATTGTGATCACTGTTACCGAGGTTTTTACGAACATTGACATTCCCAACAAGCTCTGCATTATTAGAAATGACCAGATCCAACAGAGTTTCACCTCTAGTCGGGTCTTCCACAAACTGGCCCATAAAATTTTCCTGCAACAGGTTGAGGAAATATCTCCCCTTTGCAGTTGAAGCCGAATCATGACACCAATTAATATCCCGGTAATTAAAATCTCCCATTATCACTACTGTACCAGCCTGTGCAGCCTGCTCCATCTATTTATATAGCTGACCTTACATCTCCTCAGTTATTTTGGGGGGTCTATAGATTACACCAAAAGTTATTTTTTTTGGTGTTTACCTCCCTTTCTAGTTCCACCCACAATGTTTCAACCTCCTCACAGTCTTCACCCACTATGGTCTCTTTCACACTCGCCTTCATATCACTTCTCACATACAGACATACATCACCGCCTTTCTCTGTCCTGTCTTTCCGAAAAAGTGTAAAACCCTCCTAGATTTACAGCCCAGTCATGAGAAGAGTCTAGCCATGTTTCAGCAACACCAGCTATATCAATATTTTCTTCCAGTATCAAGGCCTCCAGCTACCCCATTTTGCTTTCTAGACTTCTGGCACTTGTGAACATACACTTTAACTTGCCTTTTCACTTTTATTATCAGAAACTTGATTTATTTGGGCATTTTTATTTTGACTGCTGTTTTGTAACAAAAGGATCTCCTTATCCAGTTGTCTAGTCCTCTCCCCACAGTCTGTTTCTCCCACCACCAATATAGTCTGACCCCTCTCTCTAACCGGACTATCCCTTTTTTTTTCTAATAACCAAGCTCATTACATATATACAGCACCGGAACACAGCTCCGTACATAGATACAGTATCGGAACCCAGCTCCGTACGTAAATGCAGCACCAGAACCCAGCTCCGTACGTAAATGCAGCACCGGAACCCAGCTCCGTACGTAAATGCAGCACCGGAACCCAGCTCCGTACGTAAATGCAGCACCGGAACCCAGCTCCGTACGTAAATGCAGCACCGGAACCCAGCTCCGTACGTAAATGCAGCACCGGAACCCAGCTCCGTACGTAAATGCAGCACCGGAACCCAGCTCCGTACGTAAATGCAGCACCGGAACCCAGCTCCGTACGTAAATGCAGCACCGGAACCCAGCTCCGTACGTAAATGCAGCACCGGAACCCAGCTCCGTACGTAAATGCAGCACCGGAACCCAGCTCCGTACGTAAATGCAGCACCGGAACCCAGCTCCGTACGTAAATGCAGCACCGGAACCCAGCTCCGTACGTAAATGCAGCACCGGAACCCAGCTCCGTACGTAAATGCAGCACCGGAACCCAGCTCCGTACGTACATGCAGCACCAGCAGAAATATAGCTCAGTACGGAGATCTTTTGTAAATTCAGTTTAACTCCTGACATATATGTTTGTTATAACCTATTTTAGATTTCTGCTAATGAGTTTCTTAATAGACAACTGGGCGTGTTTTTACTTTTTTGACCAAGTGGGCATTGTAAAGAAGTGTATGGTGCTGACCAATCAGCGTCATACACTTCTCTCCATTCATTTAATCCGCACGTAGAGAGCCTGCGTTGTTCACTATGTGCTGTCACATACTGACACATTAACGTTACTGAAATGTCTTGACAGTGAATAGACATCACCTCCAGCCAGGATGGGATGTCTATTCACAAACCCGACACTTCGGTAACGTTTGTGTGGGACTTGGCTCACAGCGAGATCACGCTTGCTGCGCTGTAAGTGTAATGGTGAGGTCGGTCTGATGCCATCACGCCCACTGCGTCATTGCTTAAGCGCCGAATGGCAAGCCAGGGAACTGATAGTTCCCTGTCTCGCCAGCTCTAAAGTAATCTATTTTGTATCCGCGTCCTAAGGACGCGGATACAATTAGGTGCGAGGTCCCGCTTCACTCCGGTTCCCCGAACCGGCTCTAGTTTGAACAACTGGTTCAGGAGAACCCGGGACGTTCTGGTCCCCCTTTCAGCATGGACCCCTGGGTGCGTATCTGCCCCCTATCCCCGCACCGACCAGCTGCTCCGGTTGCCTTCGTGTGCTGGATGTTTTAAACAGTATGCAGTAGTTGGAGTCTGAAGCAGATGGCTCCGACCACTGCATAGCGGCTGTTACGCAGAACTGCAGCTCTGCTCCTATTCACTTGAATAGGAGCAAGGCTGCAGTACTGCAGTTCGGCCCATATTCTGTGACCGGAGCCATCTGCTACCGGCTCAAACTATTGGATACCGTTCAAAACATCCGATGCACGGAGGCAGCTGGAGCAGCTGATCAGTGCGGGCTCCGGGTGTCTGACCCGCACCGATCATATACCGATGACCTATCCTGTGGACCTATCCTTCTACTGATCATATACTGATGACCAATCCTTCTCTTTTTTTTCTGTCCTGTGGATAGGTCATCAGTTCATCAGTTGTCACTGCCTGCCTATACATAGTTAAATAGTTAGTACGGTTGAAAAAAGACACGTCCAAGTTCAACCAAGGGATGGGAAAAGGAAAGGTAAACATTTCTACACGAAGGAGAAAATATTTTTTTTGTTCCAGAAAAATATCTAAGCCTTTTCTAAAGCCATCTACTGTAGCTAATGTGACCAGCTCCTGCGGTAGACTATTCCATAAATTCACCATTCTCACCGTAAAGAAGGCTTGTCGCTTCTGCAGATTGAACCATTGTTTTCTCCAGACGGAGAAATTGCCCCCTTGTTTTTTGAGGGGGTTTTACATGGAACAGGATTTCACCATCTTTTTTGTATGTGCCATTAATATATTTATATAAGTTAATCATGTTCCCCGTTAGTAGTCTTTTTTGAAGGCTAAATAGGTTTCATTATTTTACTCTTTCCTCATAAGTTAGATTCTCCATGCCCCTTATTAGCTTCGTTGCTCTAATTTTGTATTTTTTCCAGCTCCAGGGCATTTTTTTCTATGAACTGGAGCGCAGAACTGAACTGCATATTCTAGATGAGGCCTCACTAATGCTTTGTAACGTAGTAATCTTATAGCCCTGTCCTGCGAGTCCATGCCTCTTTTAATATACGACAATATCTTGCTGGCCTTTGAAGAAGCTGGTTGACATTACATGCTGTTTTTTTAGTTTATTATTTACAAGCACACCCAGATACTTCTCAACAAGTGACTCCCCCATTGTAGCTCCCCCTAGGACATATGATGCATGCAGCTGTTGGTACCCAGATGCATAACTTTACATTTATCTACATTAAACTTCATTTGCCAAGTGGATGCCCAAACAGTTTGTTTAACCCCTTCCCGCTTTTGGGTGTGACTGTACATCTAGATTCAAAGTGCGTTCCCGCACAAGGGAGTACAGTCACGCCCTGTAGATAAAGCCGGCACAGGAGCTGTGCGCGCTTCATCTTTAGCGTCTGTCAGCTGACATCCTGCTGCGATGCCAGTTACCGCCCATCACCGCCATTTAACCCCGTCCGCCGCATTGAAGTGGTTGACAGAGTGAGGGGGCTCCCTCTGTACCCCCCGGCCCTCCCTGCGATGGTTGCTATGGCAACCAGGAAGCCGTTGCTAGGCTTCCTGGTTGCCCAGGTACAGAAGTCTATTAGCTCCTGCCCGAGGCAGGACCTAATACGCGAACTGTCAGATGAAGAATGACAGTTCCAATACACTGCACATCATAAGTAGTGCAGTGTATTGTACCGGGGATCAGAAGACCAGATCTTCAAGTCTCCAGGTAAGTGTAATAAAAAAAGGGAAAAAAGTAAAAAAAAAAAATGTGAAAGAAAAATAAAAGTTTTAATTAATAAAAACAACAATCGCCCTGTTTCCCTGATCAACTCTTTTATAATTAGAAAATAAATGAAAATGTGAAAAAAACTATACATAATAGGTATCGCCGCATTTGGAACGGCCTGCTCTATAAAAATGTCACATTATTTTTACTGCATGGTAAACACCGTAAAAAAATTTTTTTATAAAAAACAATGACCGCATTTTATTTTTTGGTCATTTTGTCTCAAATGTCATAAAAAGTGATCAAAAATTTGTAAGTAACACAAAATGGTACCAATGGAAACAAAAGTTTGTCACGCACAAAACAAGCCCTCCCACAGCGATATCAACTAAAAAATAAAAAAGTTATGGCTGTCAGAAAATGGCGACACTAAAACATGATTTTTTTTTAGAAAAGAGTATTTTTAATGTGGGAACGTAGTGAAACAGAAAAAAAAACGATATCAATTTGGTGTCGCTGTAATCTTATTGACCCGCAGAATAAAGTTGTTTATACTGCACGGTAAACACTGTAAAAAAAAAAAAAAACGTGCTAGCATTGCTTTCACACAGCTCCGTCAACGGAAAAATAACACGTTATGACTCTCAAAACGCAATGATGCTAAATGACGACCCAGACTAATTTTTTTTAGGTCCAGTAGAATTTCACTAAATACCACACATCATCATTTGCTGGACCGCACAGGTGGACCCTGTAGATGCAGCGGAGATCAGGACACTTTAGGGCCTTGTGCTGCTTATAGGGCTAGTGAAGAAGTCAAATATTAGGCAATACTGAAGCGCAGATATTTTGTACAATACCCCAAAAACCCGGCCTGTGCATAAAGGATTGGTTCAAAGCGTACCACACCAATCCATGGATTATTCATTCACCCCATTATTACATCATCCTATTATGCCCTGATGTATTCCGCCCAGTTTACATATACCCTGATGTACTCCGCCCAGTTTACATATACCCTGATGTACTCTGCCCAGCTTACATATCCCCTGATGTACTCTGCCCAGCTTACATATCCCCTGATGTACTCTGTCCAGTTTACATATTCCCCCACATTATAAGCTGAAATACCAGTAAAACACCAAGCAAAATCTGTGCTTCAAAAGCCAAATGGTGGTCCAACTAAGCCTGGCAGTGTGCCCAAAAGGCAATTTATGACCACATATGGGGTATTACTGTATTCTGGAAAACCCGCTTAACAATTTATGGGATGTGTGTCTACGGTGGTACAAGCTTGGCACAACACATTGGGCACTGAAATGGCATATCTGTGGATAACTGCAATTTTTCAATCTGCAACATCTATTGTGTACTCATTTTTGCAAAACGCTTGTGAGGTCAAAATGCTCACTACACCCCTAGATAAATTTTTTGAGGGATCTAGTTTCCAAAATGGGGTAATTTTTCAGGGGGTAACACTATACTGGTACTATAGCTCAATGCAACATGGTGTCAAAAAACGAATCTTGTAAAATCTCCACTCAAAATACTAAATGGCGCTCCTTCCCTTTAAAGCCTTGCTGTGTGTCCAAATGGCAGTTTATGACCACGTGTGGGGTATTACCCTACTCTGAAAAAGGTGCTTTTTCTCCTTTATTTGTTGATAAAATGAAAAATTTTGAACTAGTGCTGCGTATGCTTATTGGAAAATGTAATTTTTCGTTTTCACTGCCCATTTCTAATAAAATCTATGGGACACCTGTTAGGTCAAAATGCTCACTACACCCCTAGATGAATTCCTCAATGGGTGTAGTTTGCGAAATGGAGTCCCTTTTGGGGAGTTTCCACTGTACTGGTACCTAAGGGGCTTTGCAAAAGCGACATGGTGCAGAAAACCCAATCCAGCAAAATCTGCTCTCCAAAACCCAAATGGCGCTCCTTCCCTTCTGAGTCCTGATGTGTATTCATACAGTACTTTAGTACCACATTTGGGGTATTTCCGTACTCAGGAGAAGTTGCTGTACAAATGTTATGGTGCTTTTTCTCTTTGATGAGAAAATGAAACCTTTTTACCTAAATCTACGTCTTAGTGGAAAAAAATGTAATTTTTCATTTTTACTGCCCAATTCTAATGAAATCTATGAAACACCTGTGGGGTCAAAATGCTCACAACACCCCTAGTTGAGTTCCTCTATGGGTGTAGTTTCCCAAATGGAGTCACTTTTGGGGGGTTTCCACTGTACTGGTACCTTAGGAGCTTTACAAATGTGACATGGTGCAGAGAAATCAATCCAGCAAAATCTGTACTCCAAAAGCTAAATGGCGCTCCTTCCCTTCTGAGTCCTGCCGCTTGCCCAAACAGCAGTTTATGACCACATGTTTGGTATTTCCGTACTCTGGAGAAGTTGCTTTACAAATGTTGGGGTGCTTTTTATCATTTATTTGTTGAAAAAATTAAAAATACTGAGGTAAAGCTACATCTTATTGGAAAATAATGTATTTTTTCATTTTCACTGCCCAATTCCAATTAAATCTATGAAATACCGGTGTGGTCAAAATGCTCACTTCAGCCCTAGATGAACTCCTTTAGGGGTGTAGTTTCCCAAATGGAGTCACTTTTGGAGGGTTCCTTTGTTTTTGCACTACAAGACCTGTTTTAACCTGACATGGTGCCTGAAATATAATTTAAGAAAAGGAAGGCTGAAAAATCCACTAGGTGCTCCTTTGCTTCTGGGGCCTTTGTTTCAGGCCCGTAGTACACTAGGGCCACATGTTGGATATTTCTAAAAACTGCAGAATCAGGGCAATAAATATTCAGTTGTGTTTTTTTTGGTAAAAACCGTCAGTATTACAGGAAAAATGGATTAAAATGGAATTTCTGCAGCAAGAAATAAAACTTGCAATTTTCTTTAATTCCTTTGAAACGCAAGGGTTAAGAAACTTTCTAAATACTGTTTTGAATACTTTAAGGGGTGCAGTTTTTAAAATGGGGTGATTTCTGGGGGTTCCTAATATATAAGGCCCTTAAAGCTACTTCAGATCTGAACTGTTCCCTAAAAAAATAGGCTTTTGAAATTTTCTTGAAAATGTGAGAAATTGCTGCTAAACTTATAAGCCTTGTAATGTCCTAGAAAAATAAAAAAATGTTCAAAAAATGATGCAAACATAAAGTAGTCATATGGGAAATGTTAACTAGTCTCTATTTTGTGTGGTATAACTATCTGTCTTACAAGCAGATACATTTGAGTTTAGAGAAATGCTAATTTTTGCAAATTTTCTCAATTTTGGTGTTTTTCACATAAAAAATTTAATTTATCAACCACATTTTTTCACTAACCTAAAGTACAATATGTCACGTAAAAACAATCTCAGAATCAAAGAATGGGCTTGGTCACCAGATTATGTGCCCTATCTCCTACATAATGTGATTGGCGCTGTAATGTAGATAACAGCAGTGGTTTTTATTTTGTAAAACAATCATTTTTGAGCAAGTTATGAGCAATTTTAGATTCATGCTATTTAGTATCTTAATAGACAACTGGGCGTGTTTTTAATTTTGACCAAGTGAGCGTTGTGAAGAGAAGTCATTGGTCAGCGTCATACACTTCTCATTGTTCCAGCCCAGCTTCTTTCACGGCACAATCACACTGTGCTGTGGATCATGCTGGGCTGGAACAATGAGAAGTGTATAACACTGATTGATCAGCGTCATACACTTCTCTGTAAAACGCCCAGTTGTCTAATTAATAAACGAATTAGCATAAATCTAATATTGCTCTTAACTTGCTCAAAAATGATTGTTTTTCAAAATAAAAACCACTGCTGTTATCTGCATTACAGCGCTGATCAGATTATGTAGGAGACCGGGAATTTATAATCTGGTGACAGAGCCTCTTTAAAGAGGCTCTGTCACCAGATTTTGCAACCCCTATCTGCTATTGCAGCAGATAGGCGCTGCAATGTAGATTACAGTAACGTTTTTATTTTTTAAAAACAAGCATTTTTGGCCAAGTTATGACCATTTTTGTATTTATGCAAATGAGGCTTGCAAAAGTCCAAGTGGGCGTGTTTAAAGTAAAAGTCCATAAAGTATTATATGCGTACATCGGGGCGTTTTTACTAGCTGGGCGTTCTGACGAGAAGTATCATCCACTTCTCTTCAGAACGCCCAGCTTCTGGCAGTGCACAGACACACAGCGTGTTCTCGAGAGATCACGCTGTGACATCACTCACAGGTCCTGCATCGTGTCAGACGAGCGAGGACACATCGGCACCAGAGGCTACAGTTGATTCTGCAGCAGCATCAGCGTTTGCAGGTAAGTCGATGTAGCTACTTACCTGCAAACGCTGATGCTGCTGCAGAATCAACTGTAGCCTCTGGTGCCGATGTGGCCGACACGATGCAGGACCTGGGGCAGGAAGTGAGTGACGTCACAGCGTGATCTCTCAAGAACACGCTGTGTGTCTGCACTGCCAGAAGCTGGGCGTTCTGAAGAGAAGTGGATGATGCTTCTCGTCAGAACGCCCAGCTAGTAAAATTAGTAAAAACGCCCCGATGTACGCACATAATACACGCCCAGTTGGACTTTTACTTTAAACACGCCCACTTGGACTTTTGCAAGCCTCATTTGCATAAATACAAAAATGGTCATAACTTGGCCAAAAATGCTCGTTTTTTAAAAATAAAAACGTTACTGTAATCTACATTGCAGCACCTATCTGCTGCAATAGCAGATAGGGGTTGCAAAATCTGGTGACAGAGCCTCTTTAAATCTGCTTGCAATTCACGAACATCTTCCATAGACTGAATATTACTACATAGCTTGGTGTCCTCTGCAAAGTTAAATAGTGCTATTAAACCCTTCCCGACATCCGCCGGGTCAGGGAATATGGAGCGGGCTCACGGGCTGAGACCGCTCCACAGAGCGAGTATGTCGGCTTTGTGTTACAGCCGACACTTCCGGGTAACGAGCGGGGTCCCGTTCGAGCTCGATTCCGCTTGTTTAACCCGTTAAATGCTGTGTTCAATAGCGAATGCTGCATTTAAATGACTAGAAACACCCCCTGTAACGGCCTGACTAAGTCCCCCAGGTCCGCCATCTTTGCACTCCTATGAAGCCCTGCCTTTTATTTTTAACAATCAGTTTTTTCCTTGTAAAAGTAGTAAAACCTAAAGAAAACTATATAAATTTGGTTATGCTGTAATAGTATTGAACCACAGAATATAGTTAACATGTAGTTTTTACCGTACCGTGAATGCCGTAAAAACAAAACCACCCAAAAGTTTGAGGAATCGCTGTTTTTTTCCTATTCCACCCCACATATATTTTTTTTATCGTTTCCCACTACATTATATAGTACAAAAATGGTGCTGTGAAAATCTACAACTCGTCCCGCAAAAAACAAGCCCTCACACTGCAATATTGATGGAAAAATAAAACCGTTATGGATTTTGGAAGGTGCGGAGGAAAAAACAAAAGTGAAAATCCGAAAAATGGCTGCGGAGGGAAGGGGTTAATCCCATCCTCTATATCATTACTAAAAAGGTTGAATAATAATGGTCCCAGCACGGAACCCTGGGTACACCACTTATAACCGGGGACCATTCAGATTAGGAATCATTGACCACAACTGGATACGGTCCTTGAGCCAATTCTCAATCCAATTACAAACGATACTTTCTAAACCTATAGTCCTTAATTTACCCATTAGACTATGTATACCAAAGCATTATATCTGTGATCAAAAGATCGCATTGTGAAGTCCCATAGTGGGACTAAAAAAAAAATTTCTCAAACAAAGTTAACACATTGATTTTATCACCGGGTGAACAGCGCACAAATAAATTATGAAAAAATTATTTTTATTTATTAAGTAAAAGATAATCAGTAATTCACATGTATCCTAAATAGGGCTCAATGAAAACGACACCATGTCCTACTAAAAACAAGGCCACATTGACGGAAAAATAAGTTACGGCTCTTGAAATGCAAAAAGCATTTCTTTTTTTAAAAAGGTTTTTTTGTGCAAACATAGTAAAACATAAAAAAAACATAGTAAAACATAAAAAAAACATAGTAAAACCCCAAAAAAAACATAGTAAAACATAAAAAAACATATATATATATATATATATTTATTTATTTAGTATCACCACAATTGTACCAATCCAAAGCATAAAGGTAACCTGTTTATCTTATGCCGCATAGTGAACAGCGTAAATTTAAAACCTGAAAACAATGCTCCCATTTCTCTCCAAAAAATAAGTAAAGTTTATGAATCTCTGTGCACCCAAAAGTGGTGAAATTAAAAGATACAGCTTGTCCTGCAAAAAACTAGCCCTCATAGAGGTACACTACCGTTCAAAAGTTTGGGGTCACCCAGACAATTTTGTGCTTTCCATGAAAACTCACACTTATATTTATCAAATGAGTTGCAAAATGACTAGAAAATATAGTCAAGACATTGACAAGGTTAGAAATAATGATTTTTATTTCAAATAATAATTTTCTCCTTCAAACTTTGCTTTCGTCAAAGAATTCTCCATTTGCAGCAATTACAGCATTGCAGACCTTTGGCATTCTAGCTGTTAATTTGCTGAGGTAATCGGGAGAAATTTCACCCCATGCTTCCAGAAGCCCCTCCCACAAGTTGGATTAGCTTGATGGGCACTTCTTGCGTACCATACGGTCAAGCTGCTCCCACAACAGCTCTATGGGGCTGAGATCTGGTGACTGTGCTGGCCACTCCATTACAGATAGAATACCAGCTGCCTGCTTCTTCCCTAAATAGTTCTTGCATAATTTGGAGGTGTGCTTTGGGTCATTGTCCTGTTGTAGGATGAAATTAGCTCAAATCAAGCGCTGTCCACAGGGTATGGCATGGCATTGCAAAATGGAGTGATAGCCTTCCTTATTCAAAATCCCTTTTACCTTGTACAAATCTCCCACTTTACCAGCACCAAAGCAACCCCAGACCATCACATTACCTCCACCATGCTTGACAGATGGTGTCAGGCACTCTTCCAGCATCTTTTCAGTTGTTCTGCGGCTCACAAATATTCTTCTGTGTGATCCAAACACCTCAAACTTCGATTCGTCTGTCCAGAAAACTTTTTCCCAATCTTCCTCTGTCCAATGTCTGTGTGCTTTTGCCCATATTAATCTTTTCCTTTTATTAGCCAGTCTGATATGGCTTTTTCTTTGCCACTCTGCCCTGAAGGCCAGCATCCCGGAGTCGCCTCTTCACTGTAGACGTTGACACTGGCGTTTTGCGGGTACTATTTAATGAAGCTACCAGTTGAGGACCTGTGAGGCGTCTATTTCTCAAACTAGAGACTCTAATGTACTTGTCTTGTTGCTCAGTTGTGCAGCGGGGCCTCCCACTTCTCTATCTACTCTGGTTAGAGCCTGTTTGTGCTGTCCTCTGAATGGAGTGTAGTACACACCGTTGTAGGAAATCTTCAGTTTCTTGGCAATTTCTTGCATGGAATAGCCTTGATTTCTAAGAACAAGAATAGACTGTCGAGTTTCACATGAAAGCTCTCTTTTTCTAGCCATTTTGAGAGTTTAATTGAACCCACAAATGTAATGCTCCAGATTCTCAACTAGCTCAAAGGAAGGTCCGTTTTATAGCTCTTCTAAAAAGCAAAACTGTTTACAGCGGTGCTAACATAATTGCACAAGGGTTTTCAAGTGTTTTCTAATCATCTATTAGCCTTCTAACACAGTTAGCAAACACAATGTACCATTAGAACACTGGAGTGATTGTTGCTGGAAATGGGCCTCTATACACCTATGTAGATATTGCATTAAAAACCAGAGAGTGTATTTCTGATTAATTTAATGTTCTCTTCATTGAAAAAAACTGTGCTTTTCTTGCAAAAATAAGGGCATTTCTAAGTGACCCTAAACTTTTGAACGGTAGTGTATGTTGACAAAGTTATGTCTTAGTGAAAAAAAACTAAAAATAGAAATGTGACAATGACCAAGCACTAACGCCTACAAAGGCCTGGTCATTGAGGGGTTAAACTCGTACTCCAGTCATTTTATATTAATGGCCTGTTCTTAGACTAGGCCATCAATATCCGATCTGTAGGGGGCCGACTCCCTGCGCCCCCACCAATCAGATGATTGATTGGAACTGCAGCGTTTGTTGCCGCAGCCTTTTCCCAGTTTACAGCCAGAGCACCGTGCACAGACACTATGAATGTGTACAGCGCTGTGCCTGGTAAAAACTGGAGGGACTGCAGCGACTAACTCTGCAGTCCCTTCAGTAAACTGATCTGCGGATGTGCAGGAGATTGACCCGCACTGATTTGATATTGATGGACTTATCCTCTAGGATACGCAATCAATATAAAATGCCTGGAGAATCTTTTTAGCGTACAAGCTGCATAAAAGTACACCGGGTATCCGTCCTGGAAAAACCACACCAAATTGTGGTGTTTTTTCTGGCAGCATGTCCTCTGCAGATCTACTGCAGGAATAAAAATTTAAAAAACCGGATTCCTTTGTTTTGATGGAATCAATAGCGCAGACTGCGCTATTGAAAAAGTCAAAACAAACCCTTTCACAATGGTTACAAACGGAAACCATTGGCAAAGTTTCCACTGCCATTGAGATCAATGGTGATGTGAACGGAAGCTCAGGTTTTCGTTTGCCTGTCTGTTGAGTGGTTCCCCTAACTGAAATCTTAGACAAAACCCCTCAACTGAAATCAACACTGATGTGGGCACAGACTTACATGAAAAGCAGAGATGGAAGATTTCCTCCCTCTTTCTGCTGCCAAGTCTTCAGGGAGGGCAGATCACACAGGCTGTCTGTATCAGAGTGTTGATCGAGAAGAGAGCAGAGTGGGAATCACACAGGCTATTCGTATAGAGAGAAAGTTGTGCGGATACAGGAGAGCTAGTGAAGACAGAATCCTCAACACACAAACCTCACATCCAACATGTATTACTGGAAGGCACAGGAGAAAAGTCTAAAACTAGAACAGCTTGCAAACTGAATATCAGGTGGTCTTAAAATGAATGAAGAATGGAAGATTGCATGCTAAAACTTATTTAACTGTAGGTAACCACTAACACTTGTAGAAATATTTTTTTTTCCATGTCAAAGCCTTTAAAGAGGCTCTGTCACCAGATTTTCCAACCCCTATCTCCTATTGCAGCAGATCGGCGCTGCAATGTACATAAGAGTAACTGGTTCTTTTTTCAAAAACGAGCATTTTTGGCCAAGTTATGACCATTTTTATATTTATGCAAATGAGGCTTTCTTAAGTACAACTGGGCGTGTTTAAAGTTAAAGTACAAGTGGATGTGTATTGTGTATGTACATCTGGGCGTTTTTACTTATTTTACTAGCTGGGCATTGTGAATGGAAGTGTATGATGCTGACGAATCAGCATCATCCACTTCTCTTCGTTAACACCCAGCTTCTGGCAGTGCACAGACACACAGCGTGTTCTCGTGTGACGTCACTTCCTGCCCCAGGTCCTGCATCGTGTCGGACGAGCGAGGACACATAGGCGACAGAGGCTACAGTTGATTCTGCAGCAGCATCGGCGTTTGCAGGTAATTCGATGTAGCCTCTGTTGCCTGGTGCCGACGTGTCCTCGCTCGTCCGACACGATGCAGGACCTGGGGCAGGAAGTGACGTCACAGCGTGATCTCTGGAGAACACGCTGTGTGTCTTTGCACTGCCAGAAGCTGAGTGCTAACGAAGAGAAGTGGATGATGCTGATTCGTCCGCATCATACACTTCCATTCACAACGCCCAGCTAGTAAAAGAAGTAAAAACGCCCAGATGTAATGAACACAATACACGCCCACTTGTACTTTAACTTTAAACACGCCCAGTTGTACTTAAGAGCCTCATTTGCATAAATATAAAAATGGTCATAACTTGGCCAAAAATGCTCGTTTTTGAAAAAAAATAAACGTTACTCTTATCTACATTGCAGTGCCGATCTGCTGCAATAGGAGATAGGGGTTGGAAAATCTGGTGACAGAGCCTCTTTAAGTACAACAAATCTTTACTCCTCTTGCATTGTAATAAATAAAAGATAATGATGAATATTTATCCACTACAGGGGAGGATGACAAACCCAGCATCAAAAACACAGAAGAAGCAATGGAAACAAACCAACCTGAAGAAACGAAGGAAAAATTGGATCAAAGTGCTTCATTAAAAATGTCTTTTTTAGAGTATAAACAAATCTCTAACTTGCTTGTATTTTACATGCAAAAGATGGAAGTTTGTAAGTTAAACAGAAATGTTTCTAATTTTACTATGTTTAAAGGGTAACTAAACTTTCAAAAAACTTTTGATATGTCATAGAGCACTGAGACCTCCACCGATCGCTAAAACGAAGCTCATAGACAACTAATTGGTGTATGGGCTTATAGACTTTCCATAGAGCCTCCTACACCAACTGCTCGGCTTTCCGAGAGAATCCGATCAAAAACTAAGCGTCTCAGCGTTCACCCGAGCGATTCTGCAGCTTCGTTTTAGCGATCGGTGGTGCTCAGACCCCCACCAATCAAAACTTCTGACATGTCACTATGACATGTCAGAAGTTTTTGGGAAATGTAGTTGCCCTTTAAAGTATGTATAAGTCAACAATTTCAGCTATTTGCTCTTTTTAAAGTTGATCACTGGTTTTCATGTAAGAACTAATTCTAATTACTTACATTTTATATTTTAAAAAGCACAGGTGAAATCAGACTGGGGGCGGGAGGGTGCTTGCCTCAGCTTACAATAACTTATCTGATGATGTAGTTTTATTTTTACAGCTAAAGAGGACTGCCACCTGAACAAAAGTGACCTGGTTAATTGGTATTTAAAAGAAATTGAAAGTGACATCGAAACGGAGACTGAACTAATCCTACGAAAGCGTTTAATTGAAAAAGTAATTTACAGGTTAATACATTATGTAAGTATCTTACAAGAGATATATATATATATATATATATATTAGTTTTTTTTTACTCCATAAGCTGCGGGTGTCGTATTGTTCCTGGCCGTTTAACCCCTCAAATGCTATGGTCAATCGAGACCACCGCATCTGAGGCGTTATAAAGTAGGGGGCGGCCTTCACCAACAGCGATCGTAGGGTGCGGATGGTTGTCTTGGCAGCCCAGGAGCCTAATGAAGG